>NW_022987677.1:0-232107 GCF_902827165.1 Trematomus bernacchii
AAAAGTCTGACTTCAATCTCAGAGTTATGAGATTCTAAGGGTCATCTAATTAACACCAGATGTAACATATTCAATCAATACATATAGTTTTGATCATAAACAGCTGAAAAAATGTGTCTTTCTCACGCAACATTCTTCATTTATGTTGAGATACATATGTAAACCACAGATATTTGGGGTAATAGCTAAAGTTCTTCTTCAACAGATACTTATGTGTTGGTTTACCAAGTCAAATGCATGGATTGGTTTGAGTGACAGAGAGGAAGCGACCTGGAAATGGGTGGATGGATCTCCACTGAATCTGAAGTAAGGCTTTACTTTGGTTTAAATACAGACACTGGTTTATGTTGTGACTTTTCTAACTTAATGTACACTGTGAGGGCATAAAAGTCACATGTTTCTGTAATGGGAGTCAACACAACACACAGGATGCATTTCATTAAATGTTCAAATTTGATATAACTAGATCACGCAATGGCAACTTTTTTTTGACACGCATACCAAGATAAACACATAAGAAAAAATACTGTGGGTGCACTGAATGTGATTTGACAAGATAAAGCTCTTGCATTTCAACCAATTGGTGTTATCAGATAAAAAAAGTGACTCTTCCACCTCCTATTTTGTTTTCAATGTGAATAACTCTAAATGTTGTATGTATATGATCAGCAGCAGACAGAATGCTTCAGAGGAAAGAAATTACAATAAGTGAAATGCACACAGCTGATTTGGACTCTTTGGTTATTGACTTTATCAAGTTTCAATTGTATTTTGTTAAGGAGGTAATTTATAGTTTTTTCAAGATTCAAGGCTTTTATTGTCATTCGTACATAGCTACAGTGCAGCACAATAAAACAGATGAAATAGTGCAAGTAAATACAATCAAATAGAATAAAAGTAGTGCCATAAGAGTCTATATACAAGTGATACATAATTTGTGAGTTGCAAACTGGTGAATGTTATGGATGTTCTTAGTTCAGGTCTTTAATAGTCTTATGGCCTGTGGGATGAAAGAGAGAGATAATGGAGAAGGGAATCTACAGTGGAGCGAAGAGGACTGTGCACACATCTCTATTTTCACCCATGGGTGGAACGACCAGTCCTGTAGGGACAATGTGCATTGGATCTGTGAGAAAGAAGCTTAACATTGGTGTCTGTTTGGATACCAAACATGCAATCATGCTTTTATAATTTAGTTTAAATCGAGTTATTTAAAACTCTATTATGTATTTAACATTCATAGGTACCAACCACTGTTTACATACTGTAAGAACTAGTGCTGTAAATTAACACAAAAATCTATGTATGTTTATCACAATAATATTCTGGGACTTTAACTGCAGGATTTGCTCATGTTTCATTTAAAAAGTGAACTGCCTTTATTTGAAGTTAATTACAGTAGGGTACTTTAGTAAATGGGCAAATTAGATATAGCTAGATCAGGACATGGCAACTTTCTTTGAGCATGCATACAAAGATAAAAACTGTAAAAATATATTGTGGGTGTGTATTACATGTTCTCTGACAAGATAAAGCTCTTCCACTTTGTTACCGCCTCCCCGGTCCTGTTACCTCTGTTTTGCCTGTGTCTATGTAAATGAGCTGTGCGGTTGCCCTGATGTCCTTGGCTGCTCACCTCTTGGCCCGCCCCCGAAGATTGTGATTGGAGCATGCCGGGACCGACACGCTTCAATCCCAGCCCACCTCCAGCGTGCACCTTCCGGAGACGACTACAAAGCCTGGGGACAACTATCAGTCGGAAGGCTCTGATCATGTGAACATACGCCTCTCGCTACTTGCTCTTCAATTGTAGACAAATCTGTTCAGTGGTTAACTCGTGTGGTCCGTATTAGTATTGTTGTGATTATTGGTGTATAGATTAGCTTAGTTTTACGTTGACTGTTGTCCAGTGGCGGCCGGCCCATAGGGGCGCTAGGGGCGCCGCCCCCCCTCTTCCCACATTACAAATAAAAATAAATAAATAAATAAAAAAATATATATTTAAAAAATATATTTTTTATTTTTATTTTTATTTTTAATAAACAAGATAAATATTATATAATTGGTATCAGTAAAATGTATAATCTACAATAAAATCTCGTTTAAAATTGTGTTACGATGTCTAAAGTTACTGATAAATCACATGTTTCCTGCCTGGCCTTGCCCATGTATCATTACTCCCTCTCGTCTGGGCGCTATGCACAGCGCGCAGACGAGAGTGCAGCAAGTGCAGCAGAAGCCAACTGTTGCTATCTTTAAACTATGCCGCCGAAACATAATTTCAGCCAATCAGCGTCGTCAAATCTGATGGTCACAGGGCTCCTACGTGAGCGCCCGGGGCAGTCAAGCCCCCAGGAAGTGCGCCGGACTCAGATGAAAATATTCGTGCTGGCCAAACGTCGGTACTACACTTCCTTTTGGTTGCGAGGCCCGGAAACACTTTTTCCCATTTTTATATGGGGAAAGAGTGGTTTGTAAATCGTTGGATAATTTTTTTTAAACTAAATAACTACCCAGTATGAACACTTGTATAGCCCTTATTAAAAACATTTGTTCCTCAAGTTGTAAAAATGTGCTAATAACGTTATTCTGTGAGTTATTTCCCTCTGCATTATGAACGCGCATCTAACCCACGGGACCGCGCCGCCCGGCACGTTCATGTTACGTGTTCAGCACGACATGCGTTTATCTTTACCCATGGATGCACAATAAGAACGGACCCATATCGCCTTACTGCCAGCCCACGGAGCTGTAATAATGGATATATTGCACATGTTTGCTGTAATTCATAATTTGTAAAATATTATACTACATGGGCTGTATGATTAAATCTTGTACCGTAAATGTTGTATTAAATAAAGTTAATATTACCGACGTAGATTAACGTCCCTGTAGCTTCTTATTGCACTAAGAAGCTTATTGCACTGTGTATATATATATACATATATATATATATATATATATATATATATACACAGTGCAATAATTATTTCATGCTAAATGAAGCTCTGTTGCTTGGATATCACTAGATCCTGTTACAGCGTAATATAAAAGTACATAACGATTGATGTGTAAATTAGCATAATTACTAGCTAACCGCTAGCTGCTAACTGCCGCCTCCTTAATATCAAATCTATCATAATAACAAACATTACCATGCTGTCATGAACGTGCGGTGCTGTTACGTGTACGCAAATTGACGTGCTTGATGTGAACGAGCATTTTGGGGGGCATCGTTAAAGTTGCGCATGCGCTATGAGCGCACATACGGGTACTTCTCAGGCATGCCGGGTAATCTGTGACGTTTCGCTTTCTCAAAAGTTGGGCCATTTTATCATCATGCGCGAATGAGCAACTCTCATAGGAATGAATGAGGCCCCGCCTCCCACGCTGTATCCCGTTCTTATTATACATCCATGGGTGCAGTCTGTGAGTTGTTTGGACTCGTATCCAAGGAGACAAAACAGGAAGCTGTCATACACTCTGGAAGCTACCATTAGCAGCTAATGAAAACTCCGTTTTTGACATAAAAATGGAATTATGGATCATCAATCATTTTTCAAAGTGACAGACACATTGGATTAACCTATGGATTAACCTTCAGCTGCGTTTTTCTCATTTTTGATCAGAATTGTTATTCTGCAAAAGGTGAGCATATCTCCTTGTTTTGCTACCTAAAGCTACGTCGTGTGATGTCTGTATTTGCTTCCCCTGTCGCGAGTTCTGATCGCTCAGTGATGATACTTATATTTCTAGAATATGTGGAATCTCAGCTTGTAAGCTTGTTTGTGCATATGCGATAAGTATGTCGATTGATTTATACCTAGAGGGCTCATTTAGACGCTTCTTGTGAGACTTGTGTTTTGTTTCGGTAAACACGGTTCATATCATCAGTTAGATGCGTTTCCTCTGAGTAGGACACATGAATAGTTTATTACATTTTAAGAAGCCCTGAGACACAGTTTCGTAAGAAAAAAAACGGGGGAAAAAAGCCCCTTAACAGGTTAAATGGGAATTAAATCAGTGTTCCCAAAGCCCCGGTGTTCTGCAGTTTGTGTGGGCCTACTGTACTGTTGCACAGTTTATGCTGTATAAACTATGTCCAGGACAAGGTGTTTGGAAGTTTTGGAAGATTCATAGCTAACCACATTGAAGTTATGGAGATATTGATCAGTCTTCTCATATTTTTAAGCCTCAAATTGTCCTTCTCCCCCCCCCTCTAACATCACCAGAAGTCATGATTTAAGGGCTATTTTCTCAAAAGAAATTACCGGGGGAGCATCCCCCCGGACCCCTCTAGTATTGTTTGATCACCATTTCCACAGCCCCACCTAAAATATTTTCCACCAGCCGCCACTGCTGTTGTCCTTGAGTATAGCTGTGTTTTTCTTACAGCCTCCTTTTGTTAGTTTGTACCACTTCGATAGTGAGAGTTGTTTTGTTGCTATTTTGTTTATTAGTATCTATTTATTTGTATTTAATTAGGCTCCCTTCTTAGAGTCCTCCTTTTGTTGGTTGCTCATTTAGACGTGCGCCTTTTGGCCTTTTTGTTTGCTCCAGGCTGCTTGCCTTTGTTGATAAATCGTGATCTTCTCGCTCCCAGGAAAGAAACTTAAAATAACGAGACTAATGGAGTCTCTGAAAAGGTTCAAATGGGTAGTTTAATTAAGTAACGTGGTTGAATAACAAGCATGGGTAATGGAGAGACAAAGCCGGTGTTGTCTTGAGGGAGGCTGCAGCGAAGGGAAGAGATTGAGTTATCTTTCGTCCTGCCTTTTTATCCACGTCTCGTTGTCCCCCGCTGTGCAAATAGTGGGTGGCCCCCTACTCATTTGCCGGTTCGATATCGCGAGAGCACAGATGATTTCGACATTGATATTCTCTGCCTACTTCCTTAAGCATTTTCTCCTCATTATCTCTGTCATGACTTTCTATTTAATACCTTGTAAACAGCTGTAATACTTAGTTTAGAAGTCCTAGTGGTTCCGCTCCGGCACAGTTCTTATTTTACGGAAATTCCCTCTGACGTCATAGCTTCTCACGTATCTGTAAACACTACGATCAACTAGACCTTCATTTAATATTCAGCAGTAATAATATCTTAACGTCTATCGATGTAGTGTTAAAGTCCGTACGTTTGTGTGTAACACTCCAAGTCATTTTCACTTTACATTCAGAAAACGCAACATTAGTCACAAGCTAACCGGATAAAGGATTTTTCAGAATAAAAGCTTGGCATTGATTTCCTGAGAACTTCCGGGCTTTTCCACAATAAAACAGCTTTAAACTGACGATATGTTTTAGACTGAATTATGCTGTTTAACATTGATTTTAATTTCTAACACCTTCAATTTTGTTACATCATTATTTAATAAACTCCTTATAATTATTACCAATTCCAACTGGTGTGTGTTGCTTTTCCTCATTCCCTAGTGGGGACGTAACACACTTCAACAAATTGCTGTTATCAGATAAAAAGCAGCTTTACCACTTCACCTTTTTTTCTCAAAGTGAACAACTCCTCCCTGAAACTTATCTTTGAAATGATGTGCATTTTTTATATTTATGATCAGCGGCAGACAGAGTACTTCATAGGAAAGACATTTGTGTTCATCAGCATTTAAAATTAAGATCCCCGCTTTCACAACAATGTCATGCTATTCTCTTTTAGTTTCTCTTTTATTAACCAGTAAAACAAATCTATACAGGATCAATACAGTTTGAATATTATTTGTTATGTCAAGTCTTGGACCTTCTCAATATAACTATGATTTAATTACAGTTTCCAGATATTGGAAGAGGCCCATGAGTCTCTTTGCTAATTATCAATGGTCTTTGCAATTAACAGCAGATGTACCCATGTTAAGTAAATTGGCAAAGGTCAGAGGAACTCCAAGAGAGGTCTTCCTCAGATATAATACAGTTAAAGTCTTGTTAGTTAGTGGTTCATATCCAGCATGCATTAGCTAAGAAACGATAAGGATGTTGGTGTGTGACATCTGGAACTTACATCATGCTCTGATGTTGGTGTGTCCAAGTTTAGGAGACCTGACAATGTGTGTGCGTTAAACATGATTAGGGAACATGTTCGTGTGTCATTTAGAAAACCTATATAAACCCTGTGTTTTCTTGTGTTCGTGGGACCATTTCTGCGATTGGTTGCTGTTGAAGCAAGGTAATGTTTCCCCATTGTTGTTTGGTGGTGCGCAACTAAATAATAATGATTAATCTCAACTATTTCTGTGTTTGTGTTTCATTGATTCCTCTCTGTTTCATTCTTTCATGTTGTGTGAGTACTGGACCTCCACAACATATTCAATTCAAGCAATAATTGGTTGTGACTACCAGCTCCTATTTTTTTTTCAACGTGAATAACTCTAAATGTTGTATGTTTATGATCAGCAGCAGACAGAATGCTTCAGAGGAATTACAAAAAGTGAAATGCACACAACTGATTTGGACTGTTTGGTATTTTAATGTGTCCGAATGTTGTTAAATGCTATATGAAATGTATATGAAAAGCAATCTCAAGCAGAACGCATTGCATCTATCAAATTTGGGGGGGAACCTGAAAATGAACTTTCCTATTACCTCCTAGGTACTGGGGATCGACCCCTGATAATGGTAGTGGAGATCCAGTGTGGGGTGAAGAGGACTGTGCAAGTCTTGTAGATGGAAGGGAAACCAGAACAAACTGGAATGATCTGCGGTGTGCTACCCGTCTGCAATGGATCTGTGAAAAAATGGCTTAACTTGTGGCTGTGAGGTAGTGGGTTTGTCTTCAAATAGGAAGGCTGTGGGTTCAACCCCAGCTCCTGCCATCAACATGTCAATGTATCCCACTTAACCCCAAATTGTTCTCTTGGCCAATGTTTGAATGTTATGTGCTGTTTACACGATAACGCAAACGGTTGTATCCGCAACTTTTGTCTTTCGTTTAGCCCGTTCGTTCACAAGAGGCCGTAACGGAAACGCGGAAACGGACCCTGCAAACGATAACGGGTCCCAAGGTGGATAGATCTGCAACCGGAACGCTCTGAGGGGGCAAACGGCTCCGTGTGTACGCCCTATACAATAATTTGTAACACCTCTGCTGCTCACTGCTGTAGCATGGTCAGTAGCTACTGCATACTGCTACTGACCATGCTACAGATGTTTGTGCACAATCTACAGCTCGACCATGCTACAGATCAGATGTTAGTGCAAAATCTACAGCTCCTCTACCACAACCATCAGCAACAAGTGGACATGGAGAATTACATGAACTACTACATGTTGCTAAATCCACCGCGGGGCATAAACAGAAGGGCAACCATGGCAACCATGCTCGGGGGTCTTCTTCGCTGCTTTTGGTGTATTTTGTGATGGAAGTTACTACGCCACTTACAGCCCGGCATATGTACTACAGCGTCTCCAGTGCTTTCGAGCGGTCTCGTGCAGAAGTACAGCGCCACTTACAGGCCCGGCATATGTACAACAGCGTTTCCAGTGGTCTCGTGTGAACGTACACGTTAAATGAGCCGAATGTGTGTGAACGGAATACTTTTTTGAAAACGAATTCGGTGACGTTCCCGTGTAAATGGGGTCTTAGCTTCCTTAACCCTCCTATTGTCTTCGTTTTCCCCCCCTTACTTTGGTCTTCGCGGTCAAATTTGACCGGTCCTGTTTTAACTGCTATTACATTAACACAAAAACCATTAATCATCACCAAATTTCATTTAACAGCCTTTCAAACTGTAAATATTGTATCAGACTACTGGCATACAGGAAAAACTGCAGTAAATATACAAAGAATACACACTGAACATGTATTGCGTGTGCCAGGTGTGATCCATGTGGGGGGATGGGCACATAAGAACCTTGGAGTGACCTTCACTAGCACTTTTAAATTCGACAAGCAGGTCAGCACCGTAGTCCAATCCTGCTTTTTTTAAATAAGACTATTGGCCAAAACCAAGTCATATTTATCTTTTAATGACTTAGAAAGGGTTATTAACGTCTTTGTAACCTCGAGACTGGACTATTGTAACGCTCTGTATGTGGGTATGGACCAGGCCTCAATTAAACGCCTGCAGCTAGTCCAAAACGCAGCTGCACGTTTGCTGACTGGCCACAAAAAGCGTGACCACATCACCCCTATTCTATATATATATACTACACTGGCTTCCAGTTAGGTTCAGAATTGATTTTAAAATCCTTTTATTTGTTTTTAAAGCACTAAATGGGCTGGCTCCGGCCTATATAGCTGAACTCCTCCAGCGCTACACCCCAGCCAGAGCTTTAAGGTCTGCTGACCAGCTGCTGCTGGTAGTGCCCAAGACCAGGCTTAAAACCAGAGGGCACCGAGCCTTCGCAGCAGCTGGCCCTAGGCTCTGGAACACTCTGCCCCTCCATGTGAGGTCGGCCCAGACCCTAGGGGTTTTTAAATCTACACTAAAAACACACTTCTTCTCTCTGGCTTTCTAGTTAGAGCGGAGCACGACTCCTGACTTTTCCTTGTGTTGTTATTTTTATTTTGTTTTTTATATATATCTGTTGTAATTTATTGTCGTTTATTGTGATTGTAGTAATGTGTTTTTATTACATGTACAGCACTTTGGCTCGACCAAAAATGTGTTATATAAAAAAAACCTGATTTGATTTGATTTGATTTAAGAGCGGGAAATGTATCAAATTGTTGTGTGTGTGTGTGTGTGTGTGTGTGTTTGTGTGTGCCAGTTGTGATTCACATGGGGGGATGGGCACATAAAGGGGGGGAACACATCTAGAGTGTGTGTGTGTGTGTGTGTGTGTGTGTGTGTGTGTGACCGGGAAGACCAAAATTCAATGAAAGTGGTGATCAGCAATTGTATATGTTCAAATGTCTATTGTGAAGGATATCATAAAGCCTTAATGCAATTGAAGGTAAAACAAAAAAGTTATGATTGATGAAAGTAGTAAATCGGTCAGATTTGACCCGAAGACAACAGGAGGGTTAAGCAGCTGGCACTTTGTTTGGCTGCCCCTGCGTATGAATATGTGTGAATGCTAGATATATATACAGTATGCTTTAAAGAGTTATAAAGACTGGATACGCGCTATATAAAATGCAGTCAATCACCAATACATTTGTTAATATTTTTACACTTTACTCTTTTTTTACGCATTTAAAAGTGTTATTGTATTTTGCAATACTGTATGGAGAGAGAAAGAGAGTCTATATCAACAAGTGAGGTCAGGAATGAAGATATTGGTTAAGTTTTGGCCACATTTGACTGCTTGTTACTCGGAATATTAACCATGGGAAATTAGGATGTTTAGCATGTTTTATACGTGCTCATGACCATCATATGCAAGTAAAGAAAGCTACTTATTGTACTGCTTCTATACTATGAAATAATAAAGATTGTCCTGAAATTCACTTTATTAGAATAATAAAGTTGACTTTAGCTGTTTCAATCACAAGTTCATCTTTGTATTTTGTGCCTCTGTGACATGTCTCCATGCTTTAATGTTCAAAAAGCTCTTTATTTTTCTCATACTGCCTGTCTGAAACCAGAGCCCAGTCTGCTCTGATTGGTTAGCTGGCCGGCTCTGTTGTGATTGGTCAACTGCTTAGAGATGTCCCGCCCCTTAACCTATCACGTTCATTGTGTTGGAGCGGTAGCAATACGAGTGTAACACAGTGATGTGACAATGTTCTGAATGTAAACAAAGGAGTCCACTGGAGGTGTTTCAGGCAGGGGGGGGGGGGATGTTTGGTGAAGAAACTCCCTCTGGAAGGAACATTGGGATTTTAGCCATTGTGACAATTTACATGCACAAAAACCTTTGTAACACTGTGAGCACCTCAGCTCACACACAGGTTAAAAACAGGACGGAAGGAGAAGGTTTGGGTGGAAGAACAGAGTTTATTGTCCAACACAAAAATCTGAGTTCCACTCCAGGAAACAGGGCAGCCGGGAGACTTCCTCTCAGGACCAGTCTACTGCAAGACAGACCAGAACCGGGTTACCACATGCTTTTATTGAGTGACTGACTACCTGATTCTGATCAGCTGTCTGGTCTCCGGCCAAGCTACTCCCATCACTCCAGCAGGCGGCGCCCTAACCACACCCCGCCGCCACAAACACACTAGGAAAGTGAAAACCCCAAAAAGCCTAACAGGGCCCCTTTTAGACTTGAATTGGTGGATAGGTTTTGTACAGGATATTTTCACTCACTCTAAAACTTGCAACTTCCTATTTAAAAAAATAAGAGAAATGTAACCAAAAGATATGACATTTTTACTACTGTGAAAAGAACCTTTCTGCACAATGGATAAATTGTATGTACTGTACTACTAATATACCAAGTAGTTTAAAAGGAAGGATAGATATTCAATTCAATCTTTATTTCAGACTCAAGGTCCATATCACATACAAAATGACAAAATACACAACAATAAATAAGATTAAAAAGCTAAAATCAGTCCAATTACAGCTAGCCACACATATATGCTCACTGTCTGTAGAGGCTGCTGTGCCAATGTCTCCAAATCATGGAAGAGAACCGAGTAGAACTCTTCACAGGGTTCATTAAAATCAAGATAACATGATTGTGACATGTAATGTAATTGTCTGACTCCTCTAGGCGACACATTAATTTGTACATTACATTTCTTAAAAGGGCTTGACAGGTAGGTACCCCCAAGTTAACAAACAGCTGGCTGGCACTGTGCCATCTTGGTACCCTCACCAGCAACCGTATAGCATCATTGTATGCAACTTTTAGTTTTTGCATGCTGCTAGCCTTGTAGTTACTTCACAGGTGAGCCGTGTACAATGGTGTGCAGAAAGCTTTAAAAAGTGATACCTTGACATCTACAGAGCACTTGTGAAATTTCCGCATTAATATGTTTGCCTGGGCATACAGTTTGCAGCGTTGTCTATGGATGTCTTTGTCATCTGTGAGATCATCAGAGATATAATGACCAAGGTACTTAATCTCACTGCACACAAGAAGAATGTTGCTACTGAGAATACAATTAGGAAATACAGCCTTTTTATCCTCTTTACTTTGCACAATCATGATGCAACTCTTCTTGGCGTTATACTTAATCAATGCCATACTGGGAACAAATCCTCAGAAGCTGTTGTAAGCCTGCACTGTACGGGGAAAATATGATTAAATCATCTGCGTACATAAGGTGGTGGACAACAGTATCACCGATGACACAGCCAGTTTTACACAAGTTCAGTTTCCTAGACGGATCATCAATGTACAGATTAAACAACAAAGGAGATCAAATCCCACCTTGCTTGACCCCATTACCAACATAAACATTTTCAGACACTGTATTGCCCCACTTCACCTGCATAGTCTGTGCATACCAAAAGGCTAAGATCCTTATTATGTACTTGGGTACCCCTCTTTGGCACATTTTTCAAATAATTTGAAATGATCCAGTCTATCAAATGCCCTAGAGGCATCAATAAAACACAGAAAGTTCGGAGAGAATGCTAGCAAAAGCAATAGGTCTGTAATTATCAATGCCATTAATTTTCCCAGCTTTATCATTGATGACTGGCACAAGTAGCACAGATAACATGGAAACTGGTAAGACACCATGATTAAGGAAACCAGTAAGACACAGAGCAAGAAGAGGAGCAAGCTTAAGACTGGCATATTTTAAGTGTTCAGCTGAGATGACATATGACAAGCATGATCATTTCTGACGTGGAGCTAATCTAAACTAAACATTGAATACTGCTTTATATTCCTCCATCTTGTGACTGTGTAACTCCCTCTCTTGTATATCAGCATGTGAAGGACACTGTTCAGGAACTAATTGTACCAAATGCTCTGTATGTGATGACTACCTCCAGTCTTGAGAGGATAATAATACATGGATCCTGATTATTGAAGCTCAAGCCGGTGACGAGTGATATTTTCCTAACAATTAGCAGGAAAACACCTACCGCAAACTCAGAGTGAGTGTTGGGGGTGCAGAGGACCCCGTGCACGCTGTCCTGTCCCTCCGGAGCCTCGGTCAGGGTGAGGTCTTTCTTATGGACGTCCATGCACAGACCCAGCGCCACATCCTACACCAACAGCAGCCGAGAGCCGTCTGTCTCGCTGGGCTTGGAGTATTTCAAACTGGTGCTGTGGATAAGGAGAGAGTGGAGAGTTTTAGATCAGGGGTGTCCAAACTATGGCCCGGGGGCCATATGCGGCCCCCGGACCATTTTGAATCGGCCCTCAGCAAATTAAAAAAGTATAATGGAATATGGTCCACAAATGAAATGTGCTTGTCTTGTATTGTATTGTACTTCTTAAAGATACATGTAAAAATATAATACACAGTCGTTTTCATGTGTTAATAAAAACACTTTTCAAATAAATTCAGTCAATTAAAGTTGGAAACATTTTCTAACATATCTTAGTTGTTAAGAAAAAAGCCCAATGACTTATTTACATAACAAGCATGAAATACACCCTTCCTATTTCTCCTTATTACAATCAATCTTCTGTTTTAAGGGATGAGCTGCCAACACTCAGATTTGATTGATTTTGCTCATTTATAACTGAACTTACGAGGTAATATACCTCTAATGAGCGGCCCAGCCCTTCGTATGTTTTTCTGTATGTGGCCCTCGGTGAAAAAAGTTTGGACACCTCTGTTCTAGATACAATTAATTCTCATAGTCGCAATCGTTTCATTAAATTCGGTAATGTTTTAGGCAATTCAAGAGTAGTATATAGAAGTAGGTTTTATATTTCCTAACAGACTTGATTTCAGATGTTCCACTTACCTCAGGTCATCACTAAAATAGATTCCACTGCCCAGATTACCAGCGTCTGTTCTCTCAATCCCATGATGCTCCACTCCAACAGCAGACCACTAAAGAGAGGGTAAACATTGTTAAAGTTAAAAAAATCCAAGACCAAATAAGATTTCTTAGTTGTCCATTTGAAGACCTTCACTATACTGTACCTGTCTGCAGTACAATATCATCAAATATATCACGTTGCTAAAGCTACGCTCCACTGCAAGCCATCTTAGGCTAATTATTTTACTCAATTGTGGCACCCTGATCAGGGTCCCACAATTGAGTAAAAGAATTCAGACTGAAGCATCCTTTGTGCATCAGTCAATCCTCACAGTAAACACAGAGCTAAATCCCAGATCAAATGCACGCTAAAGGGTCTTTGAGCAGGTTTTCTCTCAGTGATTGTGCTGTTATATTAAATGTTTGTTGTTTGTTTTTCATGGATTGCGTTTTCTTGATATTTGTCTATATTGATGTTACACATGGAGCTGCTGTGATGCAAGTCAGATTTCAGACTTGATCTGACCAATAAACTATTATCGTATCGTAAGTGCTCAATTCAGATTAATTGCTTGTGTGTGTGTGTGTGTGTGTGTGTGTGTGTGTGTGTGTGTGTGTGTGTGTGTGTGTGTGTGTGTGTGTGTGTGTGTGTGTGTGTGTGTGTGTGTGTGTGTGTGTGTGTGTGTGTGTGTGTGTTTGCATTTGAGCAAGTACAAAAACTTGTGGCTGGTTTAAACTGAGAAAAAATACAAAAACGAAATAAACGAATGAAATACAATTCTCATTTAGAAATAAATAACTTAACAGACATGAACTGAACATTACAACTGCTGAACAACATTGGAAACAGCAGTTATTTTTCTTATCATTATGAGCTGCTATAGAGTTGGGCAGGCTCCCATGTGTCCTCCCACTTCTTGCCACTGCAAAACACACATAAAGAACAGTTGAATAGATATTAATATGTCATGCTATAGTAGTAGTATTTGTGATGCTTAATCAGCCAAGTAAGTCAATTTAAAATAGGATTTGAAACACTGCATCAGTGTATAAACCATTTGCTTCCAGTACAACACATACATGTCATTAAGGAAGAACTTACCACTCGGAGCATGGTGCCCACCTAATTTTTACTTCTTCACTTTGCTGAAAGGCATGACATGACAAGGACGCAAATAGTAATGAGTACTTTCCAAAGTTAGGTGATACAACTTTACAGAACATTATTGATACCATTTATAGACCATGAATAAGGTTAGATTTCTACACATAAACGATACTAACAGACAACAGCATCTGAAACCAGAGAGACAGAAGAATCCACTATCGTACCAGTATGGAGCAGCTTCTTTAAGACTGGGAGTTTCCTACAACAAAAGGTTATAAGGTGATGCAAAACGTAGTCCTGTAATGCTTACATTGACAACAAAAGGTGCAGTGTCGAGCATGGATTGAGGAACCTCACCGCTCCATACATGTACGATAGTGGATACTTGTGTATCCAGAGGCGGTTATATGTTAGTATCGTTTGGGCTCTGTGCAGATATCTCACTGATGGTCTGTAGACGGTACCAATAATGTTCTGTACGTTTTTATGTTATTTAACAAGAAAAACAAAAAGGAAGAAATTAGAACATACTTACATTTAAAACTCTTCTGTCCACAATGCTTTCATACAAGAAAACCTTCTGGGTCCTGTGTTTCCTGCATTCTAAAAATAAAAAACACAATTTTAATAATTAGGTAATAAGTCTTCCAAACAATCATTTAAAAAAATGTATTTAGTATAGTGCACATCGAACCTCTTCGACTTTTTTTGGAAGGTGGAGGCTGGGAGGAGAGGGGGCATGGAGGAGGTGGATGAGAAGAGAAGGGGGAGGGAGGAGGCTCTGGCTCTGGCGCTGGCTCTGGCTCTGGCTCTGGCTCTGGCTCTGGCTCTGGCTCTGGCTCTGGCTCTGGCTCTGGCTCTGGCTCTGGCTCTGGCTCTGGCTCTGGCTCTGGCTCTGGCTCTGGCTCTGGCTCTGGCTCTGGCTCTGGCTCTGGCTCTGGCTCTGGCTCTGGCTCTGGCTCTGGCTCCTGGCTCTGGCTCTGGCTCTGGCTCTGGCTCTGGCTCTGGCTCTGGCTCTGGCTCTGGCTCTGGCTCTGGCTCTGGCTCTGGCTCTGGCTCTGGCTCTGGCTCTGGCTCTGGCTCTGGCTCTGGCTCTGGCTCTGGGGGGGCTGGTGGAATGTTTTCCACCGGGGTTACAGGACGAGCAGAAGTTGTCCCAGCTTGTTGTGCAGCAAACCACACTGCAAATGTTGAAAATAATACAAGGGAACATTTACAGAATTAATTTGAAGGAAGACTTATTTTTGGCCTTACTTGCAAGAAATTAATAACATTCATTGAATTTCCCTCGTATTATAATTCAATCAGGTAGTTCTTAAGTGAATGAAATTCAGGTAGTGTGAAAATAATGTTTTTAAGCTGCTGACAGTAGACATATTGCTATGTTTCTCATATCAGTGTTAACGCAACAACTTATCGTATTTATTTAAGACCATGATCATAATGAAAATGTACCAGCTTCTCTCATTAAACTAGAAATAATTTAAAACGTGCAGATAAATACATTACATCTGTAATGAAACATGGTGATAAGACTTTTTACAGGTTGTTGCCGGGTATATTTTTACAGAGAACCACGTGGGTCTCACAGAAGAAAAAATAGGCATGACTTGTGCTGCTCATGTGGAAACTGTGGCTGCTCTGACATGTTTCTATGGATGCCCAGATAAAAAGCATAAGCCATAATGCTAAGCACACGTGCAGCTTAGGCATCATGTGTGTCCTGGACATTAGGGTGCTAGGTAGGATTGTCATGATATCTAATTTCATTGAATGTCTGTTGCCTCAACTCGTCTCTCGAGGTGTCTCCTCCTCTTCTCCCATCTCATGTGAGAGGGATTAAGACATGAAGAGAATAGGCAAGAGTTACAAACTGGGAAATCAGAGCAGCCTCATATCTTTATGATGCCTGCAGAGATGGGTTTGTATTACGGGCACGTGCATAGCATAGCTTGTTAACTACGGGTGAGTAATGTCGACATTTGCCTTCAATTTAACCCTTTAAATATTTTTGTATAACACATTTCAAAATAACGTATGTGGTCCAAAGTGCTGTACTGGCTTAAAACACAATACAAAATAAAGAAATATGCATACAGGCAGTCATTTCCTGGATAAATCCATCTTCTCTCAGTCCATGCATGCGCTGTCGTAGCGCACTCACACACTCCAGTGCCCCCTTCGCACTTGCCTTCTCACTTTGGAGAGCTCTGGCTATGGTCTCGCATGGTCCAAAAAGAGCCTCACAGCACAAAAGGCCAAAGTATGTTTTGTCTTGTGTGGCTTGTTTGTATAGACCAGATACTTTTGCCCGAGTATCTCCCCTGACTGTCTTGTCTTGCTTAAGCATCTTCAGTGTCTGCAAAAGGGCTGTATATGAGTAGACAACCCGTGAAATCGCCCTTGTGCCTACAGCCCACCGAGTCGGGCATAATGACAGCAAGTTGCAACCCGCCTCATCATCACCAAACATGGACTGGAACAGCGTCTTGCGCTTTGATGACTCCCCGACCACCACTGCGCCGAGACGCTTCTAGGACGCTTATGAGCCGCTCAGAAGCGTCCCAGAAGCGTCTCGGCGCTGGGCTCCGCTCAAAATAGGATTCAAGTCTATTTTCGACGCGACGTGAGGCGTTGCATAGCGCCGGGCAGGAAGTGGACCGGTCAGAGCATCCAGTCAATCCCCAAAATAAACTAATTTTGCAGACCCTATCCCTCCGTAGTCTTTCAAGTAGGAGGAGAAATGCCAGCGTTCTCCTCCGGTTTACAGGCACTGTGTAAATTATAGAAAGATTATGATGATGAATGCATTTTTTTACCACAAAAATACAGCAGCAACACATCTTTGATTCATGTTGTTTATAACTGGAATATTACAATTATCATTAACTTTGTCTGTACAAAGTAGCCTGTCCAGGAAATATGCCCAAATCAACAAAAACTGCGAGCCGGCACGGAGGAGGCCGGACCAAAACCGTGGCGCAGCCGTGACGCGACGCAGACGGACCCGGTGGAATCGAGGGATTACCCCTAGATTCCACCGGGTCCGTCTGCGTCGCGTCACGGCTGCGCCACGGTTTTGGTCCGGCCTCCTCCGGCGTCATAGAGTGGCGAAGTCCCTCCCCTTCCGGTGGACCTCCATGGGACCTTATTTCGGAAAAATTATGTATTGAAGTCAATGGAGAGAGAAAGATTATCTTTCGATCCCGTTTGAATTGTGCCACGAATTACACATATGATGTTTGTCAATTTAAAAGATAATTTTGCAAGTCAAAAAAAAGAAAATGTGTCGTAAAACTGTGAAGTAACACATTTGTTTGTGTGAAACGCTCAATGAACTACATCTCTGGTCAACAACACACGTCACCAAGATGGCCGTCACTACTGTCTTGTCAACAAAACGATTGACTACCCTCACTATCACCACAATGAAACACGTCCTGAAGAATGTCATGCAAAGCTGCCTGCCTGCCTTCCTTTGATTCTCTCTGAACTGCCTGGTCGTTTTAATGTTTAATGTCAACCATTTGTGCAGATAGCATGAAGTAGAGAAGATCGCTAGCGTTAGCGTTAGCATTTCTCCCCCGGGCTTAAATGGTGTATTATAGAATGATCACACCGGTGACAGTACTCTTCAAAGGGTTCACGAAATATGACTACTACTCTTACTGTTTAACATTTTGGGTTACTTAATGTTACTTCATGTTAAGTCTAATACAAATGACAAGGCTGTAATGCTAACTAACGTGCTAGCTACTAGCTAGCTTGATCCACACACTCCTCTTTCATCAGACGGGAAGCGAAAGAACGAGCAAGACCCATTGCTGGTATAATAACAACCTGGTACTAAGCACACAGGCATCTTGTGAAAGTTATCTTATCTTAGCCAGCGCCATATAGATAGATTCTATCTATATGGCGCTGATCGTATATATACGGTATTATACGTATATCGTAGTGTCTCAATTGTGACATCACTTACGCGACTCTGGGATTTGTAGTCTTTCTAGTTGCGTATTTTTCATAGTCTTATATTTCAACAGTTTTACGACAAACTGTGACTTTTTTGACATGGAAATGATTTTTTAAGATTGACAAACATCATATGTGTAATTCATGGCACAATTCAAACGGGATCGAAAGATAAGTTTTCTCTCTCC
Organism: Trematomus bernacchii; assembly: GCF_902827165.1. NCBI lineage: Eukaryota > Metazoa > Chordata > Actinopteri > Perciformes > Nototheniidae > Trematomus > Trematomus bernacchii. The sequence goes on from NW_022987677.1 coordinate 18,060, forward strand.
ATTGACTTCAATACATTATTTTTCCGAAATAAGGTCCCATGGGGCGGAAGTAGATGGGCGTGACTTCGCCACTCTATACCCTACCAGGCGCGTTTCAGAAGCATTTCAGAAGCGGAGCGTCTTGCCTGCCGGCTCGCAGTTTTTGTTGATTTGGGCATATTTCCTGGACAGGCTACTTTGTACAGACAAAGTTAATAATAACTGTAATATTCCAGTTATAAACGACATGAATCAAAGATGTGTTGCTGTATTTTAGTGGTAAATAATTATTCTATATATATAATTTACACAGTGCCTGTAAACCGGAGGACAACGCTGGCATTTCTCCTCCTACTTGAAAGACTATGGAGGGATAGGGTCTGCAAAATTAGTTTGTGTGTGTGTATATAGAATGGGGAGGCTGTGGCGCAGTGGTCTAGTGCGTTGGTGTTCGGCTCAGAGGAGCACAGGTTCAAACCCCACTGCACTCAGCATGTCGTTGTGTCCCTGGGCAAGACACTTCACCCCAAATTGCTCCTGTGGGGATTGTCCACAGTATATTGAGTATGTATGCTTTGGATAAAAGCGTCTAACAGGTAACATGTAATGTAATGGAGGAGACATTTGATTGGCTATATAGAACAAAGTACGAATCGGGTCACCGTCAGGGGAGTCTCAAAAAACCCACACATGAATGCACAGCGATCCATGCACAGAAAGCGGGTTGTGTTTGCAGGTGCAGCGGTTTTAAACGGAAAACAAATATGTGTGGATCAAAAATACATATGTAAAACTTTTTTCTGTGTAAAACTTTTATTTACATGTAGCCTATATGAGGAAATGGAAAACATGCGACACAACTCTCTGAACAACACAACCCTCTGATGCGTGTGTTGATAGCTTGGCACGCCACTTCCCTGGAACCGTTGCTGCTTCCAGTGTTTCCTCCTGAAGTCTTTGATCACTACCCAGTCACCGGGCTCGAAGTGGTGTTGTGGCGCATCAGCTGGCGTCTGCAGTACGGCTTTCCCCTGAGAGTGGATAGCTGAGAGGGAGACTGAAAGACTTATACAGTAGTTCAACAAAAGGTAACTTAAATTGTCTCAACTTTCAGAAACTAAAATTACATTAACAGAATAATATTCTTTATATCTGTGCCAGTTCGTCTTGTGCCTTGGGCCATCAAGAGAGCCAGCTTTTCACGCCAACAAATATTTGTAGCTGCTTTCACAATGATGACATGCTATTCTCTTTTATTAACCAGTAAAATAGATCTTTACAGGATCAGAATATTTTGAATATTATTAATCTTTATGGCTTTGTAAGATTATATGTCTCTATTTAACACAATGGACATGATTATCACATTTGTTTCAGTCTTACATTTTTATTGTCACTGTGCTTTTTAATATTTTCATATCAATAAAGTTAGTATTTCCTGATCATCTTCTTCTTTTTTTTTATATGTAAAATGACCTGTGACTTCCTCAAATGATGTGTGACTTCCTCAAATGATGTGTGACTTCCTCAAAAATATAAAGCATTTAGAAATTCAAACCAGCAACCACACTTTCCCCAGTCACATACTTCAGGATACTTGCTGCAGAGCTGACCTTCTAGGAAAGAGTTGGCATTCCCATGAGCAATGGAGAAAATCTATGACAATGCTGTTGATGTCAAAACCCTAAGCTCAAGCTCATCAACAATACAAGAAGGTAAGAGTGTCAGACAGAGTGCACTGTGGATTTTGGATTTACTGTACTTTTTTTTACTCCCTGGTCTTCTCTGGGTTCAGGTCCCAGGAGACTTCTCAGAGCGTCTGTTCTCGGTCTGGGGCTGCTGAGTGTTTTCCTGCTGGCTGGACTCATCGGCCTCGCTGTCCACTGTGAGTCTTTCTTTTAATATGTTTAATAATTTCATTTTGAACGTGTGATTTTAAGGAGCAATATTCTGCTCTGAAAGATGCACATTTGACCAAAACATCCATAGTTTTTCTACTTTTCTCCTAGGGCCAAATTAGGAAAACATTAATTTTGGTTTGTGTCAGTATGATTGCATCAGGTAATTTAAGAAACATCTATTTTCATTTCAGATCATAACTCAGTAGGTGTTAGAGATCAGCGGATCAACCAGCTGGTGGACCGACTTCAGAGTTTGATGGGTAAGGGTCAGTGCTTCATGTGGGGATTTGCATAGGGCTCGGTGTGTGTGTGTAAGATATCAATTATCATAATATGTTTTTACAAAATACCTCGATATTGATATTCTAAGGCTGACTATTGATCCTTTCATAAAATAGTTACACAATGACACTTTTCATTAATGATAATCAAGAATTTGTTTTTAATGACTTTGTGTTGAGTGATTTAATTTATAGTTTCTTTTATTTTTCTTCACCCACCATATTTATATTTCTCTGTAAACTATGCTTATATAATTTAGATATTTGCAGCATAATAATAATAATAATAATAATAATAATAATAATAATAATAATAATAATAATAATAATAATAATAAAGGATAACAAGGTTTCAAACCAATTTAGAACTGTTGCCGAAAGTCAGACCCAGTTTTCCAGTCGGTCTAGTTACTAACACCGAGATGTTGCCACTGTCTGTGTTTAAGTGGATGTCATTGAAGACTTTAACAAGATCAGTCTCAGTGCTGTGGTGCCTGACTAGATCACATCCAAACAGTTATTTAAATCCCAAAAAAGAGAAGCAGTTGTTCTGCAATGAAATGTGTGATCTCTTTTGATCCCTCTAAAAATGCTTAATAAATATGTTTTTTCATTATTATTACAAAAGTGACATATAATGCACTCAAGAGTTCCATATTTCAGCAGTTAAAGCAGTAAATCAACAAGATCTTAAAACTTTTACAGCAAAAACATGTCCTGAAGGATGGAGGATGTTCGGTTGTTCCTGTTATAACCTCTCTACTGAGAAAGCTTCTTGGGAACAAAGCAGAGACAACTGCAGAGCCAGAGGAGCACATCTGGTGACCGTAGACAGTAATAAAAAACAGGTAATGTGTGCTGCTTTAACACTTGTGATTGTATAACTCCTGCTTTTGTCAATCAATAATGTTTTTATTGTACATATACTAGCAAATGCGTCTATCAGCTATAATGATTACATCACAACAATGGTGTTGATTACATATTTCTGAGCTAGTAAAAAGGGAAAAGTTATCTGAATGTTGATGTCCATCCCAGTAAACTGCATTTTTAATATGTGAACAGGAATTCATCACTCGCATGATCAAGGAAGACACTTGGATTGGTTTGAGTGACAGAGAAGAGGAGGGGACCTGGACATGGGTGGATGGATCTCCACTGAATCTGACGTAAGGCTTTACTTTGGTTTTAAATACAGACGCTGGTTTATGTTGTGACCTTTCTAAATGTTTCACATGTTTCTGTAATGGGAGTTAACACAACACACAGGATGCATTTAAACGTAGGGTGTCTGCCCCTTTCACCAGAAGATTCATTTGGGTATTAAGAAAAGAACATGGCTGTATTACTTATAGTTATTTGTATTTGATGTCCAATCTTTTAGTTCATCTTGTTTTCCTGTAATACCTGTTAGGCTTTGGGAAGAAGCACAGCCGGATAATGGAGAAGGGGATCGAAAGATTGGCGAAGAGGACTGTGTAAACATCAATCCCTCCACCTGGTGGAAAGACCGGTCCTGTAGGAACCATCTGCCTTGGATCTGTGAGAAAGAAGCTTAACATTGGTGACTGTTTGGATACTAAACATGCAATCATGCTTTTACAATTGAGTTTAAATCGAGTTATTTAAAACTATACAAAATGCCTGATTTCATGAATAAGAATTACTTTGCTCGAATTGATAAATCACATTTATTTAGTGTTTTTGTTTAGGATTAATATCAGTAATAAATAAATAGTAATTTAATTAGTTTTTGCCAACTTTTGTTTGCCTCAATTAAATTAGTATTTGTATTAATCCTTTTACATATCTTATGTAACGTTCTTATGAACTGGAAAGTCAGAAAGCCCAACTGCTTCAATTGAAATAGATGGCTGGAGGACTTCCTAAACATCTTCAGTATGGACGAAGCTGCTTTCTCCCTGTTATATTTGGTTAAGCCAGACAACAGGCATTTGGATAAGATAAGGGCTTTCCTGGACTCAAACCATCTCGGCTGCCAATAATAAATATAATAATTATAATAATATTAATTAATAAATAAAGAGAAATAAGCTATGAAGAAACAGAAAAATAATGGTAATAATAATGAAAGAAGTGAAATTAAATGGGAAATGTATTTATTTGACTATTTATCTATTTATTTATTTATGATAAATGTTTTGTTTTATAATAATAATGAGGAAACAATGAAGTATATCTATATTATTAAGCAAATCATGTATAAATACAACGCCATATGCATACATAACATGTAACTGACACTGTAATCCCCCTACCCCCCCACCCTTCATGTTATTGTCCTGTTCTGTTTGAGCCGTGTCCTTGTCCGTATGTTTTTGTCTTTGAAAATGTCTAATAAAATGTAAATGTTAAATCCTTTTACCCATCAACATAAAAACAGCTTATTAAAAACATCTGCTGATAAGCCCACAGTTCCTGAAAGTTATAATATTGAAGGTGACTTAATGAGCAGAATATGATAAAAATAAAAACTGTCAAACATTATTGAATAATTCAGACATATACAACAATACTCTAGTCTCAGCATTGGTCTAACTTGTTCAAATGTGTAAAATAGCCTGTGTGTTATACAGTATGTTTCCTAACAATGACCTCTTGTGGCCATGTGAGTACAAATCTATTGCAGGTATTTAACATTCATAGGTACCAGCCACTTTGTACATACTGTAAAAACTAGTGCTGTCAATTAATACAAACATGTATGTATGTTTATCACAATAATAATCTGGGACTTTAACTGCAGGATTTGCTCATGTTTCATTTAAAAAGTAAACTGCCTTTTATTTGAAGTTAATTACAGACCTTTAGTAAATGGGCAAATTAGATATAGCTAGATCAGGAAATGGCAACTTTCTTTGAGCATGCATACAAAGATAAAAACCGTAAAAAGATATTGTGGGTGTCTTACATGTTCTCTGACAAGATAAAGCTCTTCCACTTCAACAAACTGCTGTTATCAGATAAAAAGCAGCTTTACCACTTCACCTTTTTTTCTCAAAGTGAACAACTCCTCCCTGAAAGTTGTCTTTGAAATTATGTGTACTTTTTATATTTATGATCAGCGGCAGAGTACTTCAGAGGAAAGGCATTTGTGTTTATCAGCATTTAAAATTAATATCCCTGCTTTCACAACAATGTCATGCTATTCTCTTTGTATTAACCAGTAAAACAGATCTATACAGGATCAATACATTTAGAATATTATTCATCTGTATGGCTTTGTAAGATGATATGTCTCTATTTAACACAATGGACTTGATTATCTCTTTATTGTCAATGTGCTTTGGCAATAGTATGTTTTTAATATGGGCATGTCAATAAAGCTTATTTGAATTTGTCTTGACTCTCAACTCTTGTTCTGTTGTCACATGTGTTATCATTATTTTCAGTTTACCCGTGCAGGGTTAAGTATGGATACACTGTTGGGAAATACAAGAAAGGTGATACAAATTATGTACACAGGTTTAGAAGCTCTACAAGGTGCATTTTTGAGAAGTGATTGGAGAACTATGTGTAAAGGAGAGTTGTTACAACACAGAAAACACCAGAATTGAAACTATGAACATTAATATAATTTCACTATTAGTTAAAGGTGGGGTAGGTAAGTTTGAGAAACCGGCTCGAGATACACTTTTTGTTATATTCCATGGAATGCTCTTAACATCCCGATAGCAATGAATATCTTAAGTGCTTTGACAAAAAATCCATAAAAAAATGTCATCTGTGGAAGGCGTAGTACTGTAAAAAGCACGACCAATCATTTTAGCCGGCCCGGCTAAAATAACTGGATGGCCTACCTGCCTGTCAGCCTTCCATCTGTGCACAAACTTATCTCGTGCCCTCATTGGTCATGTGCGCGTTCGTGTGTGTTGGAGGAGGGGCTCTGTAAGGAAGTGGCAGATTTGTTCAGGCTGTGTATTTTCAAATTCTAGCGCACTCGAGCTGGTTTCTCCAAAATGACCTACCCCACCTTTAATGGCCTAAACAACCCAATTAAAAAAGTGCTTATACAAATGAAACATCAAGGTGGAGATATTGTATTTATGCAAGAAACACATCTGTCAAAAGTACTGTGTGTGTGTGTGTGTGTGTGTGTGTGTGTGTGTATGTGTATGTGTATGTGTATGTGTGTGTGTGTGTGTGTGTGTGTGTGTGTGTGTGTGTGTGTAGGTGTGTAGGTGTGTGTGTGTGTGTGTGTGTGTGTGTGTGTGTGTGTGTGTGTGTGTGTGTGTGTGTGTGTGTGTGTGTGTGTGTGTGTGTGTGTCTCTTTTATGTTTCTGCTCCAGGTTGCAACATTGTTGATAGAGTCAAGCACCGACACCTGTCTGCTCTCAAATTCCCGCATTATGTCTTGCGGGAACCAATGAAGTCCAGGGCAAATAATTGCAAGTCTCTTCAGTGGCATGTCACAAAACGAGATGCATTGTGGGACATGTAGTTTATGGGCAACCTGCTTCTGTAAAGTGGCAGTAACCGTATAATAAACGTATTATATTCTTTGCAAGCTCTTGCGGGGCCACATAAAATGAAGTCACGGGCCGGATTTGGCCCCCGGGCCTTGAGTTTGAGACCCCTGCATTAACCCATTGAGTTACAGGATACAGAGCCCTTTAACAGTAAATACAGTGTTTTCATAATTACATTAGTTCAAGGGGGGCAAAGAAGGAAGAAAAAAAAAAAGCACAGAGATAAACACAAAGAAAGCAAATAATAATAATGATAATGGAATAGAAAGAGAACAATTATGAATCAATAATATATGAATATATATTAAATGCTCACTGCTCACTGCTCAATCCAACCTTATTCTTTATCAAGTGGATCTTGTAAGGAGTCATAAAAGTCCAGAAAGGGTTTCCATGTTCTAATAAAGGTGTTAGAGGAGCCCCTGAGTAAGAACTTAATTTTCTCTAACTGTAAGAAGTACATAACATATTTGACCCACTGAGAAAAGGATGGAGGGGAATGTTGCTTCCATTTTAGAAGAATCAAACGTCTCGCAAGAAGTGTAGAAAAGGCTATAACTACATGGGCACTGTTTGGTAGGGTCTGGGTGATTTTTGGAGACTAGCTGTCACTCTATCCAGAGTGGCAACCTGTTTTCATATCGACTTTCTTCTTCTTCCTCCAGGCCTGAGCGTTGGGAGGAGGTGAAGAGGGCGGTGGACTGGGTCTGCTGGGCGGACCGGCAGTACCCGTGTGTCTACAGCCGGCTGGAGTTTGGATTCAGCTGGGAGTCCTCCACCCGCCAGCTGCTGGGCTTCGAAGGCCTCCCTCCCTTCTCCGCTCTCTGGGGACTGAACCTGCAGAAGACCGTGCCCCAGGTTCTGGTCCACTGAGCAGGATAGTGAGAGGGAGGTTCATACCCCTTTGCCTTTTTATGGGGATTACATCATCTATTCGATGTATTTGTAGCCCTTTTATTGTCAGTGTGTTTACATGTTCTTAAATAGGTAGATACAATTGGCTTACTGCATACCTGATTTATTAAACTTAAACTGCTTTGGGTCTACATATCGCCTTTTCTGCACGTCAGCATCTTTTTTCAAATGTATTCCAATAAGGCGATAGCATATACTGTTTTACACCGTGGTCTTCAGAAAAAGAGTTGCACCCCTCGTCTTTCTTCTGACCGTTCCACCTTTTTGGTCAAGTTGAAAATATTTAAACTTTCCAGAAAAACGCTGTTGACGTCACTGAAGGAAATGACTGTCTCACTGTCAGACAGTAACCATCATAACAAAGACCAAAGAGCCTGTTTGTTGGAGCAGATCTGCCAGTGAGTGTGTGGCTTTTATCGTACCATATACATATCATCCTCCTCACTCTAAGGCTGTCAGACTAAAGCTGTGACGCTCAATCACACAAAATTTGAGAACAAGCATCCCCCTGTTTGTTCTCATAGACACAATGTCAAACAAATACATAGCACAAATCGATAATAAAATCCAAGGGGTTAGGCTAGTTTGTAATACAACAATGGTGATACAGTGTCAAGACATTGCTGTCATAGGAACAACAAAACAACCCTTGGAGCGTTATGTGGACACGCCCTTATTCGGGGAAAGAGGATTTAAAGGCTAGATTACATTTCATGGCCATGTACACTGATACTTATCATCTTGTTCACATGCATGCAAGTCCACAACAATGCCTTCAGACAGAGATAGCATCATTGTGACCAGTGATAAAAGGGAAGGTCACGATGAGTAGCAGTCTATTTGCATGTTTGTAATCATCCCATCAAAAATTAGTCAAAACCAAAACTAATTCCGCAGCTACTACTTCCTCTAAATATTTTACTGGTAAATGTAGTCACAGCTGTCTTCCCACAGTTGAACACACAGTCACATGTTATTATAAAATAAGGAAGCAGTGCCTTTGTGCCCAAAAAGGGTCAGTTTCTTGGGAACATCTTGGACTGACCTGCTGAAGGTGTGTGTTGCTTCTCTGAGTAACCTTGTACATGTGAATCTTTTTTTGTCTTGTGTTTCATTTATAACTGCCTTTTAAGCACCTTTGATTATTTTAGTGTAGGATATAGGATCTTCTTTCACAGTATATGCAGTTATATATCATGGTAGCAGTATAAATCAGGGTAGAGTATAGTATTGTTCTGTAAATTCAATAAGAAGTGGATTAAAACAACCTGTCTTTGGATTGTTTTCCTCTTTTATTTGGAACTACGATATTAACAAAATCAACAAAATTATTATAAAAATATGGTGGGTGTATTACATGTTCTCGGACAAGATAAAGCTCTTGCACTCAACAACTTGCTGTTATCAGATAAAAAGCAGCTTTACCACTTCCCATTTTTTCTTAAAGGTCCCCGATCATGCAAAATGCACCTTTGATGTCTTTTATACACACATATGTGTCCCCGGTGTGTAAGGAGACTCACAAAGTGTCCGAAAATACAACCCTCTCTCTTTTCCTCCGTACCCAAATCTCTAAAAACGGGGGTACAACGGAGCTGATCCAGATGTGCTGCGGTCATGACGACATTACTAAAATCAGGGCTGGCTTTACACCCACGGCACTATCAGAAACGTCGCTATCAGAAACAATGCCCAACTATTTTGGAAGTAATATGGTCAGTGTTTACACTAGCAAGCATCGCTAACACTCAGAGCTAACGCTGTACTGGAGAGAATATGTGTAAAGAAGCAGGATATAAAAAGGTACTCACCACTATATGTGTTTATGTAATCATGAACAAAAATAAAGTCTTTCAAAAGGTTCCCCAGTTGTCTTCATTTGTTTTCTTGTGTTTATCAGCATTCATTTAAGATCCCTGCTTTCACAACAATGTCAGCTAATACTCTTTTAAACTTGTCAAAGAGAGCTTTACGGGTGTGTTTTAATTTAATTATGTTTTAATTTAATTATGGTCATATCAATAAAGCTTATTTGAGTTTGTCTTGACTCAGCGTTAGAAAAATATAGCATTTCCTTATATTTGTATTGTTTTTTTTAGATAGATAATTATCTGACACAGCAATGAAACTACTCTTAACACTTGAGAGTTGTGACTTCCTCAAAAAGACAAATTTTTTAGAAATTGAAACCAACCAACACAATTTCCTCAGTCACATACTTCAATACTTGACATTCCCATGAGCGATGGAGGAAATCTATGTCAACCTTGACGATGTCAAACCCCTAAGCTCAAGATCATCAACAATACAAGAAGGTAAGGGTCAGTCAGACAGAGTGAGCTGTGGATTTTGGATTTATTATACTCACTGGTTTTCTCTGTGTTCAGGTCCCAGGAGATTTCCCCCAGCGTCTGTTCTCGGTCTGGGGCTGCTGGTTGTTTTCCTGCTGGCTGGACTCATCGGCCTCGCTGTCCACCGTGAGTCTTATTTTTAATATATATATTATATTCGTTTCATAAGTCATTTTGAACGTGTGATTTTAAGGAGCAATATGTTGTGCACCGACAGAAATGCTAGAGAGATGCATGTTATTTACGTTTGCTTTCTCTCATTCCAGGCTTCCTGATTATTTTCACCTGTGTCTCCTGTGCTCATCAATGTCAGCCCCGCCCCTGATTGGTCCCACCTGTGTCTAGTTACCCTGTGCTTATATTCCCCTGTCTCCCAAGTGTTCTTTGTCAGTTCGTATTGTCTCTTGCTATGGTCAGGTCTATATTCTTTGTACTCTTGTAAAGTTTGATTCCTCACTACGTGAGCGCTTTCATTTTGTTCCTCTATTTTTGTCATCTCGGTTAGAGATTTGATAGTTACCTTTTTTGTTGTTCATTGCTGTATTTTGGAAAATAAAGTATCTTACTAATACTTTACCTCTGTCTCCCCGGTCGTGCAATTGGGTCCTACATCCTAAGTGTCTGAGTTCGTAACAGAACGAACTGACCATTATGGACCCAGCCGACCCAAGAACGCTTCACGCAGCGCTGTCAGCACAGGGCGTGAAGATCTTTCATCACGAGGAACAGCTGGGCCTAGTCAACCAGGAAATGCAAGAACTAAGAGGACGCCAGGCCGGGATTCAGGAAGCATTATCCACACAGATGCAACAACTGGCTGTCCAAATGAATCATTTTTTCACTCACCAACAGACTGCTCCTCCGGTGACGTCATCCACAACTGAGAGGTTGCCTGTCAATGCTCCAGCTGATTTCCCAAGTCAGGCTGTTTCTTCCCCTTTACGGCTGGCTCTTCCGGAGAGATTTTCCGGAGATTCTTCTAATTGCAGAGCCTTTTTGGTACAGTGCGATCTGCATTTTCAACACAACCCAGGAGCCTTTTCATCGGACCATGGTAAAGTGGCGTTTATTGTGTCTCATTTAACGGGAAGAGCTGCAGCCTGGGCTACTGCAGAATGGTCAAGAGAAACTGAACTATGTTACTCATTGACCGATTTCATAGAGACGATGAGTCGTATTTTTGACCACTCATCGCCTGCTACAGAGGCCAGCAGAAAACTTTTTCATATACGCCAGCTCAACCGCCAGGTGGTTGATTACGCCATCGAGTTTCGCACAGCAGCAGCGGATGGAATGTTCCGGCTCTTCGTGACGCCTTCATGACGGGACTTTCGGAACCGATAAAAGACCAGCTGGCTCCACTGGAGACACCCCGGGATCTGGAATCTCTCATCGCCGTGGCCATCCGGATCGATAACCGTCTTCGGGAAAGAGAGAGGGAGCGTCGACGCAACCGAGACGTTATTCCCAGCTCCCAGAATGCATCTTGATGGGTCGGGCCGCCAGCCGAGGATGTCCAGCCCATGTTACCACACCGTCAGAGGATTACACTTCCGAATGACTCCGGGGAATCCATGCAGCTGGGAAGAACCAGGCTTTCTCTGGAGGAGAGGCAGCGCCGTCTACGGGAGGGTTGTTGTTTCTACTGCGGCCAGTCGGATCATCAACTCGCTTCATGCCCGGGAAAAGATCGTGCTCACCAGTCAAAAGGAGGGCGCTGGTGAGCAAGTTTCCCGCAGACTTTCCTCCTCGACCTGTTACGCAGGTAAACATTTGTATTAACAATCAAACCATTGACCAGGGTGTGTTAATAGACTCAGGGGCTGACGAAAGTCTTATGGACTGGGGCGTAGTAAATCAGCTAGAAATAAAGACTGTTCCGCTATCTCATCCTATTAATGCCAGTGCCTTAGACGGCCGCTTGTTGTTCAGTCACCCATTGCACTGAGCCCATTCAGATTACTGTGAATAAGGACCATACCGAGAGCATGCAATTCCATATTTTTGAGTCGGCTCAGCACCCGATTATTTTGGGGTTTCCATGGCTAAAGATCCACAATCCTCACATTGACTGGCGTTCAGGGAAAATTAAGGAATGGGGAGAGGATTGTATGGGCAGGTGTAAACTTTCACAACCTGTTAATGCACCAACAGACTCTCGTACAATCATTATAGATCACCCCGACTATCCTGATCTACAGAAGGTACCTTCCTGTTACCATGATTTAAAGGAAGCCTTTAACAAATCCAAAGCCATGTCGCTACCTCCTCACCGAGATTTTGACTGTCCCATTGATCTCTTACCGGGAGCCCCCATTCCCAAGGGGAAACTTTATTCGATTTCGAGACCTGAGAGAGCTGCAATGGACGAATACATTTCCTCTTCACTCAAATCAGGAATTATCCGTCCTTCATCTTCTCCAGCCGGAGCGGGATTTTTCTTTGTGGGAAAGAAAGACGGGTCTCTGAGACCTTGCATAGACTACAGTCTACTAAATGACATTACGGTGAAGAACCGCTATCCTCTGCCACTCATGACATCTGCCTTTGAACTACTTCAAACTGCCAAAATATTCACCAAGTTAGATTTAAGAAATGCATATCACTTGGTTAGAATAAGAAAAGGGGATGAGTGGAAGACAGGATTCAACACTCAGAGTGGTCACTATGAGTATCTAGTAATGCCCTTTGGACTATGCAATGCACCGGCTGTGTTTCAAGCTCTTGTGAATGAGGTTTTACGGGAATTTTTGAATATTTCAGTGTTTGTGTATCTGGATGATATTCTGATTTTCTCCCCAGACACTAAGTCTCATGTTAACCATGTCTGTCAGGTTTTGCAGAAACTGCTAGAGAATCAGTTATATGTCAAGGCAGAGAAGTGTGAGTTCCACACAAAAGAGGTATCCTTCTTAGGATACATAATCTCACCTAATCATATGCAAATGGATCCGGCTAAAATCAGTGCAGTATCCCAGTGGCCTACACCAGACTCCAGGAAGAAGGTCCAACAGTTTCTAGGGTTTGCTAACTTCTATAGGAAGTTTATTAGGAATTTCAGTTCTGTTGCTGCCCCTCTACATGTTCTGACTTCTCCTAAGGTTCCTTTCAAGTGGACTCCCCAGGCGGACTTCGCTTTCCAACGTCTCAGAGAGAGATTCACATCAGCCCCCATACTCACCATTCCAGATCCCCAGCGCCAGTTTATGGTCGAGGTTGATGCTTCCAATGAGGGAATTGGAGGAGTACTGTCTCAACGTTCTGCAGAAGACAACAAGATGCATCCATGTGCTTACCTGTCGCGGAAACTGACAACGGCAGAGCGGAATTACGACGTGGGGAACAAGGAACTGTTAGCTGTAAAAGCTGCCCTCGAGGAATGGAGACACTGGTTAGAGGGTGCAGAGCAGCCGTTTTTAGTCTGGACAGATCACAAGAATCTGGAATATATAAGAAAGGCTAAGCGTCTCAACTCCCGTCAGGCCAGGTGGACACTATTCTTTAGTAGGTTCAATTTCACCCTCTCTTTTCGTCCCGGGTCTCAGAATCAAAAACCCGATGCTTTGTCTCGTCTTTATGATCCGGAACCACTTGCGGTAGAGCCCAAGACCATCCTTCCACTTAACCGTGTGATCGGAGCCTTTTCCTGGCAAGTGGAGTCGGACGTAAAAAAGGCGAATGTCAAGAATCCAGCACCTAGCGAGTGTCCCAACAATCTGCTGTTTGTTCCTGAGGCTCTTCACTCCAAGGTCATCCACTGGGCTCACTCATCTGTGCTTTCGTGCCATCCGGGGGTAACAAGGACAATGTTCAGGATACAACAACGTTTCTGGTGGCCAGCCATGAAGAAAGATGTGGCAGAGTACGTAGCGGCTTGTCCGGTGTGTGCGTGTAATAAGACCTCATCACAAGTCAAGATGGGCTTGCTCCAGCCCCTGCCGATTCCCCAACGTCCTTGGTCACACATTTCAATGGATTTTGTGACAGGATTTCCTTCATCCAGAGGCAAGACTACGGTCCTAACAGTGGTGGATCGATTTTCAAAGATGGCTCACTTCATCCCATTGACCAAGCTTCCCTCTGCCAAAGTCACCGCAGAGGTCATGATGAATCACATATTCAGGATCCATGGATTCCCTGATGACATTGTTTCCGACAGGGGTCCACAATTCATTTCCGTTTTCTGGAAGGAGTTTTGTCGACTCATAGGTGCCACCGTCAGCTTGTCATCAGGATATCATCCTCAGTCAAATGGACAGTCGGAGCGTCTGAACCAGGAACTAGAGACTACGCTACGTTGTCTCGTCTCCCGGAACCAGACTACCTGGAGTGACCACCTCACATGGGTCGAGTTTGCCCACAATACTCTTCCTACGGCAGCCACAGGTCTCTCTCCATTCCATTGTGTCAATGGTTTCCAGCCTCCATTTTTCCCTAACAACGAGGAAGAGGTGAGGGTTCCATCGGCTCATGCCATGATCAGACGTTGTCGACGAGTTTGGGCTGGTGCTCGCCAGGCTCTTCTCCGAAGTTCAGCTCGGATGAAGGCTGTTGCAGACGTCCATCGCAGGGTCGCTCCCTCCTACAGACCAGGCCAAAATGTTTGGCTTTCCACTAAGGACTTACCACTCCATGTCGCCTCAAAGAAACTGGCTCCGAGATTTGTGGGTCCTTTCCCGGTGTCCAGAGTCATCAACCCGGTGTCTGTACGCTTGCAACTCCCCAGAACTATGAGAATACATCCGACGTTTCACGTCAGTAAAATCAAGCCGGTGTACGAGAGCACACTTGTTCCCGCCTCCAAGCCCCCTCCACCGCCCGAGTTCTTTGAAGGGGGTGAGGTTTACAAGGTCCGTAAGCTACTGGAGGTCCGTAATAGGGGGAGGGGGAAGCAATTCCTGGTAGACTGGAAGGGTTACGGTCCTGAGGCTAGAAGCTGGGTAGCTGCGTCATTTATCGTAGACAAGACGCTTATCCACGATTTTTACAATCAGCCTGGGCCATCAGGAGTTGGCCCTAGAGGGGGGGGGTACTGTTGTGCACCGACAGAAATGCTAGAGAGATGCATGTTATTTACGTTTGCTTTCTCTCATTCCAGGCTTCCTGATTATTTTCACCTGTGTCTCCTGTGCTCATCAATGTCAGCCCCGCCCCTGATTGGTCCCACCTGTGTCTAGTTACCCTGTGCTTATATTCCCCTGTCTCCCAAGTGTTCTTTGTCAGTTCGTATTGTCTCTTGCTATGGTCAGGTCTATACTCTTTGTACTCTTGTAAAGTTTGATTCCTCACTACGTGAGCGCTTTCATTTTGTTCCTCTATTTTTGTCATCTCGGTTAGAGATTTGATAGTTACCTTTTTTGTTGTTCATTGCTGTATTTTGGAAAATAAAGTATCTTACTAATACTTTACCTCTGTCTCCCGGGTCGTGCAATTGGGTCCTACATCCTAAGTGTCTGAGTTCGTAACACAATATTCTGCTCTGAAAGATGCACATTTGATCAAAACATCTATTGGTTTTCTATTTTTCTCCTTGGGCGAAATTAGATAACATTGAATTTGGTTTGTGTCAGTATGATTGCATCAGGTAATTTAAGAAACATCTTTTTTCATTCCAGACCATAACTCAGTAGGTGGTGCAGCTGCAGATCTCTCCGCTGTCAAAGCAAACCTGACTGAGCGTCTCCAGGCCAGAGATCAGCTGCTCTACTCAGTGACTGAAGAGAGAGACGGACTGAAGGCCAACCTCACTGAAAAGACCAGAGAGGTGGACAGGCTTCAGAGTTTGTCCAGAGTGAGTGCTTTTCTGTGACGGTTTTGCACAGGGCTGGGCAATATGGATTATATCAATTGTCATGATATTTTTTAGCAAATACCTCAATAATTGTAAATAGGTTGCTAATGTATACCCCTGTAATTATGTTGTGATGTCCTTTTGTTTTCTGTTTGTTTTTATATGTGTAACTAAATGTGCCGCAGGTCTCCCTTGTAAAAGAGATCGTTGATCTCAATGGGATTTTTTAACCTGGATAAATAAAGGCTACAAACAAACAAACAATTGCATCGATATTCTAAGGTTGGCAATTGCTGCTTTGATAAAATAACATGAGCGTACCAGAGAATGGCATTGGAAATGTTATAATGTGATTGAACAAAGATATAATGTAAATTTAAAAAGGTCGAAGACAAAAGATGTTGCATTTGGTGTCGAACCCTGGGCCCTTAAACTTAAAACCAATGCTTAGACCTCTAAGCTGCCCAGGCATTTTTTTTAAATCGTGGCCACAACAAAGGAGAGGGAATTCAGCGAGAACAAACTCACATTTATTAAAGTAAATAAAAAAAGTCACTGCAGTGGAGTTCGATGAACAATACATTAACTTAAAATGAGCCAGGCTGCGCGAGGGGAAGGGGATCCAGGAGAGAGTCAGAGAGTGGACAGGCAGCCAGGCAGCCAGGCTTAAGTGCGTCCTGAGGCACTGGCCTACCCATAATGAACACATGAACAAATGTCCTTTCCTGGTGGGTATCACGGGCACAGCTCTACAATGATGTCTTCATACTAGCGTGTTGTCTTTTCATAAAAATGTGAAAAGACAACATGCCAACTTACTATATGAGGAAATCCAAAGTCTAACAACTTATCTATTCTTGTTTGACAATATCAATATATTGCCAATCCCTTCTGCATAAAAGTGTAGAACACCAGACTTATTTTACTCTCAGTGCTTTTTTTTTCACATACATTTTTTATGTGTACAGCCCTTTAAAAAAATCGTTGTAACATCGTTTTAAAAGCTAAAAAGCTTCAGTCCCATCACTTCACATAATTATAAGATTGTGAATAACTAAATATCTCTTTATAAGGATGTTTTAAAAATGTTGACACCTTGTATTCTGCACATTTTTAACTGCTCTCTTTTTACAGGTTCTGTCCCTGAAACTGCGCTGGTTCAGCCATTTCTTAAAAAGCCCAACATTTTTAGACATATTTCCAAGCTCCCATTTTTAGATAAAGTTTTAGAAAAAACTGTAGCAGAATAATTGTTAGCTTTTATCAATGACAACAATATTTTAGAAAAATTCTAATCTGGCTTTAGAAAAATCATAGTACTGAAACGGCTCTTCTTCAAGTTTGTAATGACTTGTGTGATTTTATTTTTAAGCTTATTATATTTATTTTCTATGTGTTTTACTCTGTGTTTTTATGTTTACATACTGTTGTTTAATTATCTTGCTCACCATGTATTTTTATGTTATAGCACTTTGTAACTACGTTTTGAAAGGTGCTATATAAATAAAGTGTATTATTATTATTATTATTTATATGGTGATCTAGAAGATACATTTCCCATCATCTTCCTTTTTTGATGTCATGTCGGTCAAAATTACCGCCTTTATTGCAGTATTTTTTTATTTTATTTATTAAGCAATTGGACTTATAGTACAGTGTAAGGAATCATAACAGACTCTTAAAATGATGCAGAGTGAGAAGTTTTACCCTTTGTCCCATGCAATGATACCGATCTATCAGAATAGATCTTGGTTATCATCAACAATGCTTATTGAATATGTATTTTTTTAAATCACACAAGGGACAAGAATGCTCTCAAGAGTTCAATATTTCAGCAAGGAGTCAACTAAATCTTACAACTCAAAAGAAGGTAATAAGGCATGTCTTGTCTTTTTTTGCAGAGAAAACTTGTCCTGCAGGATGGAGGATGGTCGGTTGTGTCTGTTATCTCCTCTCTACGGAGAAAGCTTCTTGGGAACAAAGCAGACAAAACTGCAGAGCCAGAGGAGCAGATCTGGTGATCGTAGACAGTAATGAAGAACAGGTAATGTGTGCTGCTTTATCAATTTATTGTTTTACTTATCTGAATCAGAATCAAAATATAAAGGCTGTTTAATAGGTGCCAATGTACATATTAAATAATTAAAATTAACAAAACTTTGATTTTATATTTTTTATATGGTGGTTTTATCATTATCATTTCGCCTATTTATTACTTATCTACTTCACAGCTGTGTGTTATCGTTACTGGCTTTTATGCACAATGAGTTATTTTTATGCTAATACTTTAGTGTTTAAGTACAAATGTGTTGTGTTTTTATTGCATGCTTTTATGTGTATCTTTCATACGTATCATTTAGATTAGATTACAAAAATGAAATGTATGATTTATGTGTAACGACTGAATGAACACCAGTAGAGGACTCAATAGTGTTTTGTTCAAAATTCCAGGAAAGACAGACAACTTCTAAGTTTAACTATTTATTATAAGAGAGCAAAAGATGTATATTCACTTGGCCAAGGACTTCGTCACGTCATAGAAATCACAGGCAGCAACAACACACTCTCACTCCATAAACGTCCAGGAGCGACACTTGGTCAGGGTCCCGAGGCGTGCAGTTGGGACGCTCCTGTAGGCTCCTTCAGCTTCATAAACAGACGCAAATAGCTTTAAACTGATTGCAATGTATTCCCATCTGCGGCGGGATTTGACGCTCATAGAAGCACGGCATTCGTTTGTGTCGGCGTCTGTTAAAGGCAATGTGAGCGTCCATTCCCATTGGATAACGGAGAATTGTACACCCGGAAGTAAGTATTCCCCTTACTGTCGATTGATTTGACAGTGATATCTCCACTACTCATCAACTCAAAAACAACAGATTATCCTTGTTAATTAAACGACATTGATAGGTTTTAGTGTGTGTACAATGCTTTTGTCACGTTTTCCCCTTCAATTCTGAGAAACAAGTCGTTTTCTATGAGTTTTGGATGGCCGAAGACATTACATTACCCACAATCCTCTGTAGCAACCATAGACTGTATATTGCAACAGGCAACAGCTTTGGTTCATGTTAATTTGCAAACTCTTCAACTACAACCGTAGTTATATTTAAAAACATGTTAGAAGGCCTCACAAAATCCTTTAATGTAAATTAAAATGTAAATGTGAAGGAATGTGTGTATATTAACTGTGGGTTTTTCTCTGGAAATTTTTCCTTGTACGATGTGAGGGTCAAAGGACAGATGATGCAGTTTTTCTCATACTGATATTCCGCTATGCACGCTGGGATTTGGTGTTTATGCGATGTGAAATCCGAAAACATTTAAAAATGTGTGCTTGCTTTTCTCTTTGAAAGTCATCACATCACGGCATTGTAATACACGTTTCGGCTGCATTACATATTACATATCTGCCGTAGTTAACTCTATTTATAGAGCCCTGATGACAAGACTTCTAGACAAACAGGAACTGCCGCCAAAACTGAAAACTTGACGTGGATCTTAAATATATTAGCAATTAAACAACATCTTACATTACTTTTCACACAATACGTCTCCTTGCAGTATCAACACTAATTCGGCTGACTTTTATATTTGATCCAATTGGTAGATAGGCTGTATTTACGCCATAACGGTGCACAGCTGATAGAAAGGGACACCTACTGGTTAAAGCACGTTATTGCATTTTATAATTTTATTATTAGATATTAATAGGAGGATGTGCAAAACAGACAAACTAATAAGGCTTTTTTTAAACATTAAAGAATACTTTAGGTTAAGGTCTTCTTTTGAATAAGAAAAAAGCTTTGGGGGTATAGAAGATGAATATGGAGGGATGAAACCCTCTTTGATGGTCACATGCAGAGCACACAGCACACACAGTGAAATTTGTATCTACAGATAAATATTAAGCCTGACAAAGTACTTAACGTCTAATATATTGCTTTCCTGCAAAGGTTAACTATGTTTAAGCACTTATTGTAACTGATATTATACATATGTATTATACTCTTATAAGATGTATGTAGATAGTATAAGAAATGTGCAGAATATGACAATGTAATGGTGGAGGTACACACATATTGATGTCTTGTAATGCACTGTTGAGGAACCTGCGACCCAAGTTTTTCATTCATTGCATAACTACACCGTAGTTGTGTATAATATGATATGTCAATAAACCTTAGAAAATCTTGAAATCTTGAAAGGGATGTGCAAAATAGTCATTATATACAGTCTTTAATGAACTATTAGTAGAGAATAACGACGAGTAAAGAATATACTTTTTAGGGATCCTATTCATATCTAATAATACAATTATAAAATGCAATAACGTGCTTTAACCAGTAGGTGTCCCTTTCTATCAGCTGTGCACCGTTATGGCTAAATACAGCCTATCTACCAATTGGATCAAATATAAAAGTCAGCCGAATTAGTATTGATACTGCAAGGAGACGTATTGTGTGAAAAGAAATGTAAGATGTTGTTTAATTGCTTATATATGTAAGATACACGTCAAGTTTTCAGTTTTGGCGGCAGTTCCTGTTTGTCTAGAAGTCTTCTCATCAGGGCTCTATAAATAGAGTTAACTACGGCAGATATGTAATATTTAATGCAGCCGAAACGTGTATTACAATGCCGTTATGTGATGACTTTCAAAGAGAAAAGCAAGCACACTCGGAATAATGTATTTAATTTTTTTTAAATGTTTTCGGATTTCACATCGCATAAACACCAAATCCCAGCGTGCATAGCGGAATATCGGTATGAGAAAAACGGCATCATCTGTCCTTTGACCCTCACATCGTACAAAGAAAAACTTCCAGAGAAAAACCCACAGTTAATATACACACATTCCTTCACATTTACATTTTAATTTACATTAAAGGTGGGGTAGGTAAGTTTGAGAAACCGGCTCGAGATACACTTTTTGTTATATTCCATGGAATGCTCTTAACATCCCGATAGCAATGAATATCTTAAGTGCTTTGACAAAAAATCCATAAAAAAATGTCATCTGTGGAAGCCGTAGTACTGTAAAAAGCACGACCAATCATTTTAGCCGGCCCGGCTAAAATAACTGGATGGCCTACCTGCCTGTCAGCCTTCCATCTGTGCACAAATTTATCTTGTGCCCTCATTGGTCATGTGCGCGTTCGTGTGTGTTGGAGGAGGGGCTCTGTAAGGAAGTGGCAGATTTTCTCCGGTTGTGTATTTTCTACGCACTCGAGCTAGTTTCTCCAAAATGACCTACCCCACCTTTAAAGTATTTTGTGAGGCCTTCTAACATGTTTTTAAATATAACTACGGTTGTAGTTGAAGAGTTTGTAAATTAACATGAACCGAAGCTGTTGCCTGTTGCAATATACAGTCTATGGTTGCTACAGAGGATTGTGGGTAATGTAATGTCTTCGGCCATCCAAAACTCATAGAAAACTACTTGTTTCTCAGAATTGAAGGGGAAAACGTGACAAAAGCATTGTACACACACTAAAACCTATCAATGTCGTTTAATTAACAAGGATAATCTGGTGTTTTTGAGTTGATGAGTAGTGGAGATATCACTGTCAAATCAATCGACAGTAAGGGGAATACTTACTTCCGGGTGTACAATTCTCCGTTATCCAATGGGAATGGACGCTCACATTGCCTTTAACAGCCTCCGACACAAACGAATGCCGTGCTTCCCTAAGCGTCAAATACCGACGCCGATGGGAATACATTGCAATCAGTTGAAAGCTCTTTGCGTCCGTTTATGAAGCTGAAGGAGCCTCGGCGCGTCACAACTGGATGCCACGGGACCCTGACCAAGCGTCGCTCCTGGACGCTTAGGGAGTGAGAGTGTGTTGGGATGGCCTACCTGCCTGTCAGCCTTCCATCTGTGCACAAACTTATCTCGTGCCCTCATTGGTCATGTGCACGTTCATGTGTTGGAGGAGGGGCTCTGTAAGGAAGTCTGAAGGAAGGGGCAGATTTTTTTCGGCTACCTACTTTCAAATTCTAGCGCACTCGAGCTGGTTTCTCCATTCTTACCTATACCTTTAAGTGTCGCGATAGTATCGTATCGTATCGCGGGGAGCCTGGTGATTCCCACCCCTGCTAGAAATACATAAAGCTGCATTTATTATGTTTTGGCATCATGTAGAAGCTGTAGATTGCTTGATTGGAATCAGAAGTAAAGGTCTGTGTTTCGATGCCCAGCCCATACAATTAACATGTTGTGTTGATGTGTTATTGAACCCCACAAGCAATTGGCATAACCAAATGTGTGGGGATTTTGGTCTCTTTGAGCATGGGTGAAAAAGTATTTTATATATGCAGTTCAAGTTGGGGGGAGGTATCCTCAAAAACTAACTTTTGTATGACTTCCTAGGTACTGGGGACAGCCACCTGATAATGGTAATGGTGATCCTAAGTGGGGTGAAGAGGACTGTGCATGTCCTGTAAATAACTGGAATGGTGAAAACAACTGGAATGATCTACGGTGTACTACCCCTCTGCAATGGATCTGTGAAAAAATACTGTAGCTTGTGGCTGTGAGGCAGTGGGTGTGTCTTCCCATTGGAAGGTTGTGGGTCCGATCCCAGCTCCTGCCGTCCTCATGTCGATGTATCCCACTTAACCCCAGATTAATCCCGTATGAATGTTAGCTTCCTTGAGCTGGTGGCATTTAGTTTGGCTGCCCCTGTCTGTGAATATGGGAGAATGCTAGATATGTACAGTATGTATGCTTTGAAGAGTTGTAAAGATTGGATAAGCAATATATAAAATGCTATCAATTTACCAATACATTTGTTACTACTTTTACAATTGATGCAAAATGACTTCAAAAGTGCTTTTGTATTTGCTAAACTGTATATATAGAGAAAGAGAGTCTACATCAACAAGTGGTTGGAGGTCAGGAATGAAGATATTGGTTTGAGTTTTGGCCAAATTTGACTGCTTGTTACTGGGAATATTAACCATGGGAAATTAGGATGTTTAGCATGTTCTATACGTGCTCATGACCATCATGTGCAATAAAAAAAAGCTGCATATTGTACGGCTTCTATACTATGAAATAACAAACGTTGTCCTGAAATGCATTTATTAGGATAATTAAATTGTGTGTCTCTACTGTGACATGTCTCCATGCTTTAATTTTCAAAAAGCTCTTTATTTTTCTCATACTGCCTGTGCTGTAGCTCCTCTTTTCACCCTCTGTCTGAAACCAGAGCCCAGTCTGCTCTGATTGGTTAGCTGGCCGGCTCCGTTGTGATTGGCCAACTGCTTAGAGATCTCCAGCCCCTTAACCTATCACATTCATTGTGTTGGAACGGTAACATTGTCACATCAATGTGTTACACTCGTAGGTAAAGGAAACTCCCAAAAAGCGCAACAGGGCCTCTTTTAGACATGAATTGGTGGATTGGTCTTGTACAGGATATTTTCACTCACTGACAAGTGAGTCACAACTTGTTTCCTATCTAAGAAAATAGTAACCAAAAGACATGACGTGTATTACTGTGAAAAGAGCCTTTCTGCATACTATGGATGGATGGATGGATAAGTACTGTACTGTAAAAGGTAGCAGAAACTAACATTACATTAACAGAATAATATTTTTTAACACTGAGACATATATAGGTGTGTGTGTGTGTGTGTGTGTGTGTGTGACCTTGTGCCATTACCTTACGGTCACCCGATTCGTACTTTTTTCTATCTATAGCCAATCAGATGTCTCCTCAATTCTAAGCCAAACACATAAGCGCGCCCCCACGAGGGTATGATTTATTGTGTTCATGACGTAGCGCTGACAGGTCCATCTCAGGACACCTCCACTCTTAGTACATTGCCACTTTCCGAACAGGAAATGCACGCAAATACAATCTTTAATATTATTAAGGTACAGCGCCACTTTCCGAACCATGCTTGTGTACACAAAAACGGCAGGCAAAACCGTTTTAAATGTGTGTTTCCTGTATGGCGAATACAGCTGCTTTATTTATGTCTGTATGAAGTTGTTGTGAGTGTGGAGGGAGCAGCTACAGGTTGGCTCAGCCGGATCGATTAGTGGCCTGTACTACGAAGCCAGTTCAACAGACCCTGGATATCTCTGAGTTATCTGGCTTAACTAACCCTAACAAGCCGTCCTACGACGCTGGTTATCAACTCAGTAAATCAACCCAGGGTTTCTCTGTCTGGCCGAGAGCGCGTTCACGTGAAAGGGGCGGGGTTAGCAACATTTGACCAATCACAAACAGGGACAAGCGTACTGACAGCGCAGCGGCATACTTCATGAATGAAAAGTAAACTATAATATTAGACAAATATGAAGAAGTTAAACTTTAAACATCCATGACTTAAACACTTAATCCAGGAGCAGGGGCGGACTGGCCATCTGTGTGTTCTGGATTTAAATGGCATCATGTAAATTGCGCTGACAGACGACAGAGGTCCACAGTTTCCCCGCAGCGTGGCTCCCCCGCCCTCCTGTTGACAGTTCACGAGTGTCGAG
Source organism: Trematomus bernacchii (assembly GCF_902827165.1). Lineage (NCBI taxonomy): Eukaryota > Metazoa > Chordata > Actinopteri > Perciformes > Nototheniidae > Trematomus > Trematomus bernacchii. The sequence continues at coordinate 42,265 of NW_022987677.1, forward strand.
CTCTCCGCTCTCCCCCCCCCCCCCCCCGTTGACAGTTCACAAGTTGTGCTCTACCAATTTGTCTGGGCTGGGCTGGGTCAGAGTCCAGGGCTGATTTTTGGTCCCAGTCAGCCCTTGGATACAAGCCACATAGTTTCACCTGCAAGGTGAATACAGAACAGCTGGAACAAAACAAAAAAACGACGAGTGTTTGAATGCGTACAATAACAGTTTTATGATATCACTGACACAAGTGGATTTGACTTTAATTACATTTGACTCAAGTGTTTCGTCAACTTAAAGGGGACCTATCATGCAAAATGCACTTTTGTACGTCTTTTATTCATGAATATGTGTCCCCGGTGTTCCAGGGAACTCACCAAGTGTCAGAAAACACAACCCTCTCTATTTTCCTGATTAAACTGATCCAGATTTGAACACGTTACTGACGTGACGGTGGCGCTACGGCTGTTGGGCCAACTCTCCACCTATCAGGGGAATGTGGGGTTGGGCCACGGCCGGCCATTGCCGCTCGAAAGCGCTGGAGACGCTGTAGTACATATGCTAGGCCTGTAAGTGGCGCTGTAGTCTGCCACAAAAGCAGCAAACAAGACTTCCCGCTCTGTTTATTCTCTACTGTGGCTTTTTTTCTCCCTCCCCGAGGCAAGCGTTTGCTCCCGCTGCTGTAATTCAATGCAATCCCTCCCCGTCGAGGCAAGCACTGTAATTCTCTCCAGGTAGTCCACCAGCAGATGACAAACACCCACCTCTCCGCCTCTTCCAAGGAATAAGGGGACCGTGCGGCAGAGTTTCAGTTAGATTTTTTTTCGCCGGTCAACATGTCCGTTAAAGTTTAAATCTTCTGGACAAAATTAGAAAAGTGCCGCTCAAAGGTCTTCTTTGTTATTTATTGAGCTTTAAAACAAATGAATAATGACTCTATATAATCATATAAGAATAAAACATGGAGGACGGAGATCTCTTTTTCTCCCCCTCTTCTGACTTGATCAGAGCGGCTCCCCTCTCCTGCAGGGGGGCGTGGTCAGCTGCAGCTCAGAGAATCAGCCCCCTGCAAAAACAGGGCTGGAGAACAGCAAATAGAGCGAAATGAGGCATGGCTAAAATGCATGATCTGTTTGGTATTTTGAAAACAGAAACGTATAAATATACCTTATATAGGTATGGCCCGACAATATATCATTTAAATATAGCATGATAGGTCCACTTTAATGTTTAAAATAACACTTCGGCATACAGTATGTGTCAATGTACGTGTTGCACGGCCAGTATGGCTCGAGAAGCTGACTCAGATGAATGAGGTGAGTAAACACAGCTGACAGCCGCCGTGAAACTCGAGCGATTATTCGCATCGCGTCCGTCGTGAACGCACCATTATTACAAGTAGGCTATTATATAATTATATAATTACAAAATTAAATCGCCACTCTCAGTACAGCGTCACTTTCCGAACAGGAAATGCACGCAAATACAATCTTTTATATTATTATTATTATTATTATTAATAATATATATATATATAAATAAAGACATCTTGTATTTTAGTTACACCTGCTATTGATTAATTTTGTCAACATTGGACCTTGACACTGTCCACATAGCTATAGTGAAATATTATAATAGAAAACATTAAGCCTCTTTGATTTAATAATCTGAGCTGAATCCTCTCTGCCATCTCATATAACACTAACTTCCTTATTTATCTTTGAATAATAATAACATAAAAATAAAGACGACTATAATACGGTCCTTCGGTCCTGAGATTAGCGCCTGCAGGCAGGCTCCATGGACCTGTCAGCTCTGGACAGCGCAAAATGCGTATATGTAGTGCTACGTCATGAACGCAATAAATCATACCCTCGTGGGGGCGCGCTCATGTGATTAGAATGGGGAGGCTGTGGCACAGTGGACTAGTGCGTTGGTGTTCGGATCAGGGGAGCACAAGATTCAAACCCCACTGCAGTCAGCATGTCATTGTGTTCCTGGGCAAGACACTTCATCCCAAATTGCTCCTGTGGGGATTGTCCACAGTATTGAGTATATAAGTCGCTTTGGATAAAAGCGTCTAACATGTAATGTAATGTAATGGAGGAGACATCTGATTGGCTTTAGATAGAACAAATTACAAGTATGAATCGGGTCACCAAACCCACACACGAATGCACAGCGATCCATGCACAGAAAACGGGATGTGTTTGCAGGTGCAGCGGTTTTAAACGGCAAACAAATATGTGTGGATCAAAAATACTTATGTAAAACTTTTTTCTGTGTTAAACTTTTATTTACATGTAGCCTATATGAGGAAACAGAACACATGCGACACAACTCTCTGAACAACACAACCCTCTGATGCGTATGTTGGTAGCTTGGCACGCTACTTCTCTCTGATGCGTGTGTTGGTAGCTTGGCACGCTAGTCCCTGGAACCTTTGCTGCTTCCAGTTTTTCCTCTTGAAGTCTTTGATCGCTACCACTAAAGCGTTATATAAGTACAGTCCATTTACCATTTACCCAGTCACCGGGCTTGAAGTGGTGTTGTGGCGCATCAGCTGGCGTCGGCAGTCCGGCTTTCACCTGAGAGTGGATAGCTGAGAGGGAGACTGAAAGACTTATACAGTAGTTCCACAAAAGGCAACTTACATTGTCTCAACTTTCAGAAACTAACATTAAATTAACAGAATAATATTCTTTAAATCTGTGTGTGTGTGTGTGTGTGTGTGTGTGTGTGTGTGTGTGTGTGTGTGTGTGTGTGTGTGTGTGTGTGTGTGTGTGTGTGTGTGTGTGTGTGTGTGTGTGTGTGTGTGTGTGTGTGTGTGTGTGTGTGTGTGTGTGTGTGTGTGTGTGTGTGTGTGTGTGTGTGTGTGTGTGTGTGTGTGTGTGTGTGTGTGTAACTTTTGTGTTTCTGCCCCTGCCATTCCCGCTCAAGGTTGCAACATGGTTGATAGATTCAGGCACCGACACCTGTCTGCTCTCACATTCCCGCATTATGTTTTGCGGAAACCAATCTTTATTTTTTCCCCCACTCTATCCCAGCTGCAAATTTGGGGCGAAACACAATAAATAAAGCTTCGCCAGTTTGGGTCCTTATCACAACTGATCAAGATGGCCAAAAGGTTCTCTGCTCAGAGGGCCTTGCAAATGATTTTGTAAGAGAGAGAACCATTTGATGATGATGTAGAGGAAGAGGAAGAGGTTTCAGAATGTGAGGATCACATTTCTGAGAATTCTGATTCTGACAGTGACTTTGAAGAAGAGGATGAGATTGAGCATCAGCTACAAACAAAAGACGAGCCACAGGACCAGCCTGTCGGCGGGCAAAATAACAAGTAGCACTTTAATTCATTCATAATTCATGTGATCTAACAAATGTAAAAGGGCAAATATTAACCATAAATGATGTTTATATTGATTGTAATTGGGATGAAGTAAACATCTGTTGAGTATTTTAACATACAATTGTTTGAAGGTGTTGAATTGAAACCCCAAAAGGCAGCAGGTCTCGTCAGATGCGCCGGTGAAGATGGCCGCATTGTCTTTGTGCTCCTCTCCAACTTTGCCCATTTTCGTATTTTGTACATATTTCTTTTACTTTTGCCGTTTTACTTTTAACATGGTTCGCAACATGCTAGCCGACCGCACCTACTCTGCCATACAATATAGCAGAGAGGAACTTTTCCAATTGCGAAACTTCGTGGACAATATTAACCCTCCGACAGACAATGGAGATTCACCATGGCTACCTGTTGCTGTTCTACCTGAGAGACGCAAGAAGAAGACAAAGCGAGGATGCCGGGCCGGGTTGCTGGTCAGACTGAGAAAACGTGAGAATCGGCCCCCTCTTCCGAGTATTCTTCTGGCTAATGTTCAATCCATTGAAAATAAGCTAGATGAACTCAGAAGCCGGATTGCTTTTCAACGGGACATTAAGAACTGTAACGTGTTAATTCTCACTGAGACTTGGCTCAACCCCGCTATCCCGGACTCCGCTATTGTCCCTGACGGATTCTCTATTTTTCGTCAGGACCGGACTGCAAACTCGGGGAAAGTAAGGGAGGCGGTGTGTGTGTAATGACTAACAACAACTGGTGCTCAGATGTGAAGATTATTTCATCGGACTGTTCCGCACAGCTAGAGCACCTCATGATCTCATGTCGGGCCTTCCATCTGCCGAGGGAATTCACATCTGTTGTGATAACAGCAGTGTATATCCCGCCGCAGCCACTCGCCGACAACAACACGGCACTCGATCAGCTGTTTGGGTTTATTGATAAAACCGAGACTTCACGGCCAGATGCGGCGTTCGTTGTGGCCGGAGATTTCAACACCGCCAACATGAAGAAGGTTTTGCCAAAATATTACCAACACATCAACTTCCCGACGCGCGGGGGAAACATACTGGACCATGTTTATTCCCCTTTCCGGAATGGATATAAGGCTCTCCCTCGCCCTCCCTTCGGCAAATCAGACCATATCTCACTACTGTTGTTGCCTGCGTACAAGCAGAAACTTAAAAGGGACAGACCGATAACAAGGACAGTACCCTGATGGAGCGAGGAGTCAGATTCAGCACTGCAGGATTGCTTTGCATCTACGGATTGGAGTGTGTTTGAGGACAATAACATCAACACACACACGGACACTGTCATCTGCTACATTGGGAAATGCATCGATGACGTGGTACCGAAGGTTTCTGTACGGACATTCCCAAATCAAAAGCCCTGGGTAAACGGTGAGGTGCGCGGCAAACTGAAAGCGCGCACTCTCGCGCACACAGCGGGAGATTTGGAGGAGTACAGGAAGTCTAGGTATGATCTCCGGAGAGCAATAAAAAATGCAAAGAGACAGTACAAAGAGAAGGTGGAATCTGACTTCAAAGGCTGTAACACTAGGAATATGTGGGCGGGACTAAGGACAATGACTGACTACAAAGGAGCAGCGGGGGGTGCTGCGGGAGTGTCTGCGTGCGCATCTCTCCCAGATGAGCTAAACAGTTTTTTTGCACGCTTTGAGAGCAGCCAGGCTGTGGAGGTACAGAGGGACCAGGAGCTACACTGCCCTTTTGTTTTAAATAGGGCAGATGTGTGTAAATCCTTTAAAAGGGTTAACCCACACAAGGCTCCTGGACCTGATGGCATCCCTGGCCGTGTTCTCAGGGTGTGTGCAGTTCAGCTGGCAGAGGTGTTCACAGACATCTTCAACAGGTCCCTGCTGCAGTCTGTAGTCCCCACATGTCTTAAACACTCCACCATCATTCCTGTCCCCAAAAAGACAATCATCACCTGCCCCAACGACTACCGCCCAGTAGCACTCACCTCCATCATAATGAAGTGCTTTGAGCGGTTAGTCAAATTATTCATCACCTCCTCCCTCCCTGAATCTCTGGACCCCCTGCAGTTTGCCTACAGAGCAAACAGGTCCACAGACGACGCCATAGCCCTCACCCTCCACACTGCCCTCTCACACCTGGACCCGAAGAACAGGAACACATATGTGAGAATGCTGTTCATTGACTACAGTTCAGCATTCAACACCATTGTGCCCTCCAAGCTGGCCATCAAGCTCAGAGACCTCGGGCTCAACAGCGCCCTCTGCGACTGGATCCTGAACTTCCTGACGGGCAGACCCCAGGCAGTGCGGGTGGGAAACATCACATCCTCCACCCTGATTCTTAACACCGGTGCCCCTCAAGGCTGCGTGCTCAGCCCTCTCCTCTACTCCCTGTTCACCCACGACTGCGTGGCCACACACAGCTCCAACACCATCGTGAAGTTTGCTGATGACACGACCGTCATCGGCCAGATCACAGACGATGACGAGACGGCATACAGAGAGGAGGTCGAAAACCTGACATCTTGGTGCCAGGAGAACAACCTCCATCTCAACATCAGCAAAACAAAGGAGCTGATTGTGGACTACAGGAAGCAGCAGGGAGAGGGACACGCCCCCATCGCCATCAATGGGACTACGGTGGAGAGAGTCAAAAGCTTCAGGTTCCTTGGGGTCCACATCACTGAGGACCTGACATGGTCTCTTCACACCACCACCATCACCAAGAAAGCTCGACAGCGGCTCTTCTTCCTCCGCAGGCTGAGGAGGTTCAAAATGGATTCCAGGATACTCTGCAACTTCTACAGGTGCACGATAGAGAGTATCCTCACTGGCAGCATGACGGCCTGGTACGGCAGCTGCACCGACCTCGATCGTAAGGCTTTACAGAGGGTGGTGAAAACTGCACAGCACATCACCAGGACGGAGCTGCCATCCATGGAGGACCTTTACTCCCAGCGGCTCAGGAAGAAATCACTACGGATTATCAAAGACCCCCATCACCCCAGCCACAAACTGTTCTTTCTGTTGCCGTCTGGCAGACGTTACCGCAGCATCCGGGCAAGGACAAGAAGATTCGGAGACAGTTTCTTCCCGCGGGCAGTGAGACTGTTAAAAAATTGAACTGTTGAAACAACTTCAAACATTCAACTGCTACTCAGTAGTATGTATCTAATACCTAATATATATATATCATTCCAATAACTTGTATATAGACTCATACTGCACTATTTTTGTATTGCTCTTGCTCTTATTGTTATTATGTTATGTTATTATGTTGCATTGTTGGAGAAGCCTGTGACATAAGATTTTCAACTGCATAATTACTCTGTAGCTATGTCAGATTGACAATAAAGAACCTTGAACCTTGAGGTCCACCAGACCCACGAACACTGGCTGAATAACAAAAATATGAACACCACACAAGGGTTAAGGGGCTTTCCAGAAAATAAAGGCCCACTCTTGTCATAGTACACAGGAACAGAAATGAATGACATCCTGGGTTATGCTTCTGCTTGTGACTATTAGTAATGCACAATCATGCATTTGGCCCGAGCCAAAGATTGAAACAGAGAACAAGTTCACCCTTGGTATCATGAGTTCAACCAGAGGACGGGTGCATACAATGCGGTTTTAAACGGAAAACAAATATGTGTGGATCAAAAAGACATATGCCATTAATAAGATCAGAACCAATTGGGAAAAGGAACTACAGATCACCTTCTCTGATGACTTTTGGAAGGAGGCCCTGAGATCCGTCAACTCATCCAACAGTTGTAATAGACTTAGCCTAATACAATTTAAAGTTCTCCATAGACTACATTATAGCAAGGCTAAGCTCTCCAGGATTTATCCAGATAGATTGGATGACAGGTGTGATAGATGTTCCCAGGCCCCCTGCGACCTGACTCACATGTTCTGGTTGTGCCCTAAATTATCTAGCTTCTGGCAATCTTTCTTCAAATGTATTTCTGAAATTGTAGGTCTAAAAATCTCTCCATCCCCCCATGTAGCTATTTTCGGTAGGCCCCCAGATGAAATCAACATGACAAACATTCAAACCAATGTCATTGCCTTTACCTCCTTGATTGCTCGTAGGAAAATCCTTCTTTTGTGGAAATCTCCTTTACCTCCCTCTTTTAAAATGTGGCTGGGTGATACTATGTCTCTCCTAAAGTTGGACAAAATTAAGTTTACTCTCCGGGGTTCTTCAGATAAGTTTTACGCTCATTGGATGCCACTGATCAGTTATGTAGACCGTCTTGCCCCTGATATGGTGTCGCTGTAGGGATTCTCCCTTTATCTGCCTATAATTCTGATATTATTACTCCCCTGTCCACCACACATGCAGCCCGTGTGACATCCCTTGATATATTTGTTAGTGTGTGTGTGTGTATGTGTATGTGTATGTGTATGTGTACATGTATGTATGTATGCAGGTATGTGTATTTGTATATACTGTATGTGCATGTAAATTATTGTATTTATCATTTGGTATGTAATTGATGTACTGTTGCCTCAGTGCTCCGGGAGAGGGGGTCGGTGGGATGGGGCTGGGTTGAGGGAAAGTGGGTAAGGGTTCTTTTGTAAAAAAAAAAATGAAAATGCCTTATTGGCTGCAATGCACTGTTACACTTTTTTCATGTGACTAAAAATGTTTTTGAAAAAAAAAGAAATACATATGTAAAACTTTTTTCTGTGTAAAACTTTTATTTACATGTATATGAACCGGAACACATCCCTCTGAACAACACAACCCTCTGATGCGTGTGATGGTAGCTTGGCACGCTACTTCCCTGGAACCGTTGCTGCTTCCAGTGTTTCCTCCTGACGTCTTTGATCACTACCCAGTCACCGGGCTCGAAGTGGTGTTGTGGCGCATCAGCTGGCGTCGGCAGTACGGCTTTCACCTGAGAGTGGATAACTGAGAGGAAGACTGAAAGACTTATACAGTAGTTCAACAAAAGGTAACTTAAATTGTCTCAACTTTCAGAAATTAACATTACATTAACAGAATAATATTCTTTAAATCTGTGCCAGTTCGTCTTGTGTCTTGTGCCATCAAGAGAGCCAGCTTTTCACGCCAACAAATATTTGTAGCTGCTTTCACAATGATGACATGCTATTCTCTTTTTATTAACCAGTAAAATAGATCTTTACAGGATCAGAATATTTTGAATATTATTCATCTTTATGGCTTTGTAAGATTATATGTCTCTATTTAACACAATGGACATGATTATCACACTTGTTTCAGTCTTAAATCTGTATCGTCAATGTGCTTTGGCAATAGTATGTTTTTAATATGGTCATATCAATAAAGTTAGTATTTCCTGATATTCTTTATATAAAATGATCTGTGACTTCCTCAAATGATGTGTGATTTCCTCAAATAGATAAAGCATTTAGAAATTCAAACCAGCAACCACACTTTTCCAGGTCACATACTTCAGGATACTTGCTGCAGAGCTGACCTTCTAGGAAAGAGTTGGCATTCTCATGAGCAATGGAGGAAATTTATGACGATGTTGACAATGTCAAAACCCTAAGCTCAAGCTCATCAACAATACAAGAAGGTAAGAGTATCAGTTAGAGTGCACTGTGGATTTTGGATTTACTGTATTACTCCCTGGTCTTCTCTGTGTTCAGGTCCCAGGAGACTTCTCAGAGCGTCTGTTCTCGGTCTGGGGCTGCTGAGTGTTTTCCTGCTGGCTGGACTCATCGGCCTCGCTGTCCACTGTGAGTCTTTCTTTTAATATGTTTAATAATGTCATTTTGAACGTGTGATTTTCAAGAGCAATATTCTGCTCTGAAAGATGCACATTTGACCAAAACATCTATCGTTTTCCTCCTAGGGCCAAATTAGGAAAACATTCATTTTGGTTTGTGTCAGTATGTTTGCATCAGGTCATTTAAAAAACATCTATTTACATTTCATTTCAGACTCCGCTGTCGAATCAAACCTGACTGAGCATCTCCAGGCCAGAGATCAGCTGATCAACCAGCTGAAGGCCAGCCTCACTGAAAAGACCAGAGAGGTGGACAGGCTTCAGTGTTTGATGGGTAAGGGTCAGTGCTTCATGTGGGGTTTTGCATAGGGCTCGGTATGTGTATGTAAGATATCAATTATCATAATATTTTGTACAAAATACCTCAATATTGATAGTCTAAGGCTGACTATTGATACTTTCGTAAAATAGTTACACAATGACACTTTTCATTAATGATAATCAAGAATTAGTTTTTAATGACTTAGTTGTGAGTGATTTCATTTATAGTTTGTTTTATTTTTCTTCACCCACCATATTTATATTTCTCTGTAAACTATGCTTATGGCCAGTTTCCTTGTCTAAATTACTTTTTAATATAAGCAATTGGAAGAAGAACTTAGTGGTAGTTTGTTCCAGATATTTGCAGCATAATAATAATAATAATAATAATAATAATTTCCGGTCTAGCAACTAACACCGAAATGTTGCCACTGTCTGTGTTTAAGTGGATGTCATTGAAGACTTTAACAAGATCAGTCTCAGTGCTGTGGTACCTGACTAGATCACATCCAAACAGTTAGTTAAATCCCAAAAATAGAGAAGTAGTTGTTCTGCAATGAAATTTGTGATCTCTTTTGATCCCTCTAAAAATGCTTAATAAATATGTTTTTTCATTATTATTACAAAAGTGACATATAATGCACTCAAGAGTTCCATATTTCAGCAGTTTAAAGCAGTAAATCAACAAGATCTTAAAACTTTTACAGAGAAAACGTGTCCTGAAGGATGGAAGATGTTCGGTTGTTCCTGTTATAACCTCTCTACTGAGGAAGCTTATTGGGAACAAAGCAGACAAAACTGCACAGCCGGAGGAGCACATCTGGTGACCGTAGACAGTGAGGAAGAACAGGTAATGTGTGCTGCTTAAACACTTGTGATTGTATAACTACTGCTTTTATCAATCAATAATGTTTTTATTGTACATATACTAGCAAATGTGTCTATCAGCTATAATGATTACGTCACAACAATGGTGTTAATTACATATTTCTGAGCTAGTAAAAAGGGAAAAGTTATCTGAATGTTGATGTCCATCCCAGTAAACTGCATTTTTAATATGTGAACAGGAATTCATCTCTAGCATGATCAAGGGAGACACTTGGATTGGTTTGAGTGACAGAGAAGAGGAGGGGACCTGGACATGGGTGGATGGATCTCCACTGAATCTGACGTAAGGCTTTACTTTGGTTTTAAATACAGATGCTGGTTTATGTTGTGACCTTTCTAAATGTTTCACATGTTTCTGTAATGGGAGTTAACACAACACACAGGATGCATTTAAACGTAGGGTGTCTGCCCCTTTCACCAGAAGATTCATTTGGGTGTTAAGAAAAGAACATGGCTGTATTACTTATAGTTATTTGTATTTGATGTCCAATCTTTTAGTTCATCTTGTTTTCCTGTAATACCTGTTAGGCTTTGGGAAGAAACACAGCCGGATAATGGAGCAGAGAGGACACACTGTGCATACATCAGTCCCTCCGCCTGGTGGAACGACCAGTCCTGTGAGGACCATCTGCCTTGGATCTGTGAGAAAGAAGCTTAACATTGGTGACTGTTTGGATACTAAACATGCAATCATGCTTTTACAATTGAGTTTAAATCGAGTTATTTAAAACTATACAAAATGCCTGATTTCATGAATAAGAATTACTTTGCTCGAATTGATAAATCACATTTATTTAGTGTTTTTGTTTAGGATTAATATCAGTAATAAATAAATAGTAATTTAATTAGTTTTTGCCAACTTTTGTTTGCCTCAATTAAATTAGTATTTGTATTAATCCTTTTACATATCTTATGTAACGTTCTTATGAACTGGAAAGTCAGAAAGCCCAACTGCTTCAATTGAAATAGATGGCTGGAGGACTTCCTAAACATCTTCAGTATGGACGAAGCTGCTTTCTCCCTGTTATATTTGGTTAAGCCAGACAACAGGCATTTGGATAAGATAAGGGCTTTCCTGGACTCAAACCATCTCGGCTGCCAATAATAAATATAATAATTATAATAATATTAATTAATAAATAAAGAGAAATAAGCTATGAAGAAACAGAAAAATAATGGTAATAATAATGAAAGAAGTGAAATTAAATGGGAAATGTATTTATTTGACTATTTATCTATTTATTTATTTATGATAAATGTTTTGTTTTATAATAATAATGAGGAAACAATTAAGTATATCTATATTATTAAGCAAATCATGTATAAATACAACGCCATATGCATACATAACATGTAACTGACACTGTAATCCCCCTACCCCCCCACCCTTCATGTTATTGTCCTGTTCTGTTTGAGCCGTGTCCTTGTCCGTATGTTTTTGTCTTTGAAAATGTCTAATAAAATGTAAATGTTAAATCCTTTTACCCATCAACATAAAAACAGCTTATTAAAAACATCTGCTGATAAGCCCACAGTTCCTGAAAGTTATAATATTGAAGGTGACTTAATGAGCAGAATATGATAAAAATAAAAACTGTCAAACATTATTGAATAATTCAGAAATATACAACAATACTCTAGTCTCAGCATTGGTCTAACTTGTTCAAATGTGTAAAATAGCCTGTGTGTTATACAGTATGTTTCCTAACAATGACCTCTTGTGGCCATGTGAGTACAAATCTATTGCAGGTATTTAACATTCATAGGTACCAGCCACTTTGTACATACTGTAAAAACTAGTGCTGTCAATTAATACAAACATGTATGTATGTTTATCACAATAATACTCTGGGACTTGAACTGCAGGATTTGCTCATGTTTCATTTAAAAAGTAAACTGCCTTTTATTTGAAGTTAATTACAGACCTTTAGTAAATGGGCAAATTAGATATAGCTAGATCAGGAAATGGCAACTTTCTTTGAGCATGCATACAAAGATAAAAACCGTAAAAAGATATTGTGGGTGTCTTACATGTTCTCTGACAAGATAAAACTCTTCCACTTCAACAAACTGCTGATATCAGATAAAAAGCAGCTTTACCACTTCACCTTTTTTTCTCAAAGTGAACAACTCCTCCCTGAAAGTTGTCTTTGAAATTATGTGTACTTTTTATATTTATGATCAGCGGCAGAGTACTTCAGAGGAAAGGCATTTGTGTTTATCAGCATTTAAAATTAATATCCCTGCTTTCACAACAATGTCATGCTATTCTCTTTTTATTAACCAGTAAAACAGATCTATACAGGATCAATACATTTAGAATATTATTCATCTGTATGGCTTTGTAAGATGATATGTCTCTATTTAACACAATGGACTTGATTATCTCTTTATTGTCAATGTGCTTTGGCAATAGTATGTTTTTAATATGGGCATGTCAATAAAGCTTATTTGAATTTGTCTTGACTCTCAACTCTTGTTCTGTTGTCACATGTGTTATCATTATTTTCAGTTTACCCGTGCAGGGTTAAGTATGGATGCACTGTTGGGAAATACAAGAAAGGTGATACAAATTATGTACACAGGTTTAGAAGCTCTACAAGGTGCATTTTTGAGAAGTGATTGGAGAACTATGTGTAAAGGAGAGTTGTTACAACACAGAAAACACCAGAATTGAAACTATGAACATTAATATAATTTCACTATTAGTTAAAGGTGGGGTAGGTAAGTTTGAGAAACCGGCTCGAGATACACTTTTTGTTATATTCCATGGAATGCTCTTAACATCCCGATAGCAATGAATATCTTAAGTGCTTTGACAAAAAATCCATAAAAAAATGTCATCTGTGGAAGCCGTAGTACTGTAAAAAGCACGACCAATCATTTTAGCCGGCCCGGCTAAAATAACTGGATGGCCTACCTGCCTGTCAGCCTTCCATCTGTGCACAAACTTATCTCTTGCCCTCATTGGTCATGTGCGCGTTCGTGTGTGTTGGAGGAGGGGCTCTGTAAGGAAGTGGCAGATTTGTTCAGGCTGTGTATTTTCAAATTCTAGCGCACTCTAGCTGGTTTCTCCAAAATGACCGACCCCACCTTTAATGGCCTAAACAACCCAATTAAAAAAGTGCTTATACAAATGAAACATCAAGGTGGAGATATTGTATTTATGCAAGAAACACATCTGTCAAAAGTACTGTGTGTGTGTGTGTGTGTGTGTGTGTGTGTGTGTGTGTGTGTGTGTGTGTGTATGTGTGTGTGTGTGTGTGTGTGTGTGTGTGTGTGTGTGTGTGTGTGTGTGTGGTGTGTGTGTGTGTGTGTGTGTGTGTGTGTGTGTGTGTGTGTGTAGGTGTGTGTGTGTGTGTGTGTGTGTGTGTGTGTGTGTGTGTGTGTGTGTGTTTGTTTTCTTTTATGTTTCTGCTCCAGGTTGCAACATTGTTGATAAAGTCAAGCACCGACACCTGTCTGCTCTCAAATTCCCGCATTATGTCTTGCGGGAACCAATGAAGTCCAGGGCAAATAATTGCAAGTCTCTTCAGTGGCATGTCACAAAACGAGATGCATTGTGGGACATGTAGTTTATGGGCAACCTGCTTCTGTAAAGTGGCATGTAACCGTATAATAAACGTATTATATTCTTTGCAAGCTCTTGCGGGGCCACATAAAATGAAGTCACGGGCCGGATTTGGCCCCCGGGCCTTGAGTTTGAGACCCCTGCATTAACCCATTGAGTTACAGGATACAGAGCCCTTTAACAGTAAATACAGTGTTTTCATAATTACATTAGTTCAAGGGGGGCAAAGAAGGAAGAAAAAAAAAAAGCACAGAGATAAACACAAAGAAAGCAAATAATAATAATGATAATGGAATAGAAAGAGAAAAATTATGAATCAATAATATATGAATATATATTAAATGCTCACTGCTCACTGCTCAATCCAACCTTATTCTTTATCAAGTGGATCTTGTAAGGAGTCATAAAAGTCCAGAAAGGGTTTCCATGTTCTAATAAAGGTGTTAGAGGAGCCCCTGAGTAAGAACTTAATTTTCTCTAACTGTAAGAAGTACATAACATATTTGACCCACTGAGAAAAGGATGGAGGGGAATGTTGCTTCCATTTTAGAAGAATCAAACGTCTCGCAAGAAGTGTAGAAAAGGCTATAACTACATGGGCACTGTTTGGTAGGGTCTGGGTGATTTTTGGAGACTAGCTGTCACTCTATCCAGAGTGGCAACCTGTTTTCATATCGACTTTCTTCTTCTTCCTCCAGGCCTGAGCGTTGGGAGGAGGTGAAGAGGGCGGTGGACTGGGTCTGCTGGGCGGACCGGCAGTACCCGTGTGTCTACAGCCGGCTGGAGTTTGGATTCAGCTGGGAGTCCTCCACCCGCCAGCTGCTGGGCTTCGAAGGCCTCCCTCCCTTCTCCGCTCTCTGGGGACTGAACCTGCAGAAGACCGTGCCCCAGGTTCTGGTCCACTGAGCAGGATAGTGAGAGGGAGGTTCATACCCCTTTGCCTTTTTATGGGGATTACATCATCTATTCGATGTATTTGTAGCCCTTTTATTGTCAGTGTGTTTACATGTTCTTAAATAGGTAGATACAATTGGCTTACTGCATACCTGATTTATTAAACTTAAACTGCTTTGGGTCTACATATCGCCTTTTCTGCACGTCAGCATCTTTTTTCAAATGTATTCCAATAAGGCGATAGCATATACTGTTTTACACCGTGGTCTTCAGAAAAAGAGTTGCACCCCTCGTCTTTCTTCTGACCGTTCCACCTTTTTGGTCAAGTTGAAAATATTTAAACTTTCCAGAAAAACGCTGTTGACGTCACTGAAGGAAATGACTGTCTCACTGTCAGACAGTAACCATCATAACAAAGACCAAAGAGCCTGTTTGTTGGAGCAGATCTGCCAGTGAGTGTGTGGCTTTTATCGTACCATATACATATCATCCTCCTCACTCTAAGGCTGTCAGACTAAAGCTGTGACGCTCAATCACACAAAATGTGAGAACAAGCATCCTCCTGTTTGTTCTCATAGACACAATGTCAAACAAATACATAGCACAAATCGATAATAAAATCCAAGGGGTGAGGCTAGTTTGTAATACAACAATGGTGATACAGTGTCAAGACATTGCTGTCATAGGAACAACAAAACAACCCTTGGAGCGTTATGTGGACACGCCCTTATTCGGGGAAAGAGGATTTAAAGGCTAGATTACATTTCATGGCCATGTACCCTGATACTTATCATCTTGTTCACATGCATGCAAGTCCACAACAATGCCTTCAGACAGAGATAGCATCATTGTGACCAGTGATAAAAGGGAAGGTCACGATGAGTAGCAGTCTATTTGCATGTTTGTAATCATCCCATCAAAAATTAGTCAAAACCAAAACTAATTCCGCAGCTACTACTTCCTCTAAATATTTTACTGGTAAATGTAGTCACAGCTGTCTTCCCACAGTTGAACACACAGTCACATGTTATTATAAAATAAGGAAGCAGTGCCTTTGTGCCCAAAAAGGGTCAGTTTCTTGGGAACATCTTGGACTGACCTGCTGAAGGTGTGTGTTGCTTCTCTGAGTAACCTTGTACATGTGAATCTTTTTTTGTCTTGTGTTTCATTTATAACTGCCTTTTAAGCACCTTTGATTATTTTAGTGTAGGATATAGGATTTTCTTTCACAGTATATGCAGTTATATATCATGGTAGCAGTATAAATCAGGGTAGAGTATAGTATTGTTCTGTAAATTCAATAAGAAGTGGATTAAAACAACCTGTCTTTGGATTGTTTTCCTCTTTTATTTGGAACTACGATATTAACAAAATCAACAAAATTATTATAAAAATATGGTGGGTGTATTACATGTTCTCGGACAAGATAAAGCTCTTGCACTCAACAACTTGCTGTTATCAGATAAAAAGCAGCCTTACCACTTCCCATTTTTTCTTAAAGGTCCCCGATCATGCAAAATGCACCTTTGTCTTTTATACACACATATGTGTCCCCGGTGTGTAAGGAGACTCACAAAGTGTCCGAAAATACAACCCTCTCTCTTTTCCTCCGTACCCAAATCTCTAAAAACGGGGGTACAACGGAGCTGATCCAGATGTGCTGCGGTCATGACGACATTACTAAAATCAGGGCTGGCTTTACACCCACGGCACTATCAGAAACGTCGCTATCAGAAACAATGCCCAACTATTTTGGAAGTAATATGGTCAGTGTTTACATTAGCAAGCATCGCTAACACTCAGAGCTAACGCTGTACTGGAGAAAGTATGTGTAAAGAAGCAGGATATAAAAAGGTACTCACCACTATATGTGTTTATGTAATCATGAACAAAAATAAAGTCTTTCAAAAGGTTCCCCAGTTGTCTTCATTTGTTTTCTTGTGTTTATCAGCATTCATTTAAGATCCCTGCTTTCACAACAATGTCAGCTAATACTCTTTTAAACTTGTCAAAGAGAGCTTTACGGGTGTGTTTTAATTTAATTATGTTTTAATTTAATTATGGTCATGTCAATAAAGCTTATTTGAGTTTGTCTTGACTCAGCGTTAGAAAAATATAGCATTTCCTTATATTTGTATTGTTTTTTTTAGATAGATAATTATCTGACACAGCAATAAAACTACTCTTAACACTTGAGAGTTGTGACTTCCTCAAAAAGACACATTTTTTAGAAATTGAAACCAACCAACACAATTTCCTCAGTCACATACTTCAATACTTGACATTCCCATGAGCGATGGAGGAAATCTATGTCAACCTTGACGATGTCAAACCCCTAAGCTCAAGATCATCAACAATACAAGAAGGTAAGGGTCAGTCAGACAGAGTGAGCTGTGGATTTTGGATTTATTAAACTCCCTGGTCTTCTCTGTGTCCCAGGAGATTTCTCCCAGCGTCTGTTCTCGGTCCGGGGCTGCTGGTTGTTTTCCTGCTGGCTGGACTCATCGGCCTCGCTGTCCACCGTGAGTCTTATTTTTAATATATATATTATATTCGTTTCATAAGTCATTTTGAACGTGTGATTTTAAGGAGCAATATTCTGCTCTGAAAGATGCACATTTGATCAAAACATCTATTGGTTTTCTATTTTTCTCCTTGGGCGAAATTAGATAACATTGACTTTGGTTTGTGTCAGTATGATTGCATCAGGTAATTTAAGAAACATCTTTTTTCATTCCAGACCATAACTCAGTAGGTGGTGCAGCTGCAGATCTCTCCGCTGTCAAAGCAAACCTGACTGAGCGTCTCCAGGCCAGAGATCAGCTGCTCTACTCAGTGACTGAAGAGAGAGACGGACTGAAGGCCAACCTCACTGAAAAGACCAGAGAGGTGGACAGGCTTCAGAGTTTGTCCAAACAGAGTGAGTGCTTTTCTGTGACGGTTTTGCACAGGGCTGGGCAATATGGATTATATCAATTGTCATGATATTTTTTAGCAAATACCTCAATAATTGTAAATAGGTTGCTAATGTATACCCCTGTAATTATGTTGTGATGTCCTTTTGTTTTCTGTTTGTTTTTATATGTGTAACTAAATGTGCCGCAGGTCTCCCTTGTAAAAGAGATCGTTGATCTCAATGGGATTTTTTAACCTGGATAAATAAAGGCTACAAACAAACAAACAATTGCATCGATATTCTAAGGTTGGCAATTGCTGCTTTGATAAAATAACATGAGCGTACCAGAGAATGGCATTGGAAATGTTATAATGTGATTGAACAAAGATATAATGTAAATTTAAAAAGGTCGAAGACAAAAGATGTTGCATTTGGTGTCGAACCCTGGGCCCTTAAACTTAAAACCAATGCTTAGACCTCTAAGCTGCCCAGGCATTTTTTTTAAATCGTGGCCACAACAAAGGAGAGGGAATTCAGCGAGAACAAACTCACATTTATTAAAGTAAATAAAAAAAGTCACTGCAGTGGAGTTCGATGAACAATACATTAACTTAAAATGAGCCAGGCTGCGCGAGGGGAAGGGGATCCAGGAGAGAGTCAGAGAGTGGACAGGCAGCCAGGCTTAAGTGCGTCCTGAGGCACTGGCCTACCCATAATGAACACATGAACAAATGTCCTTTCCTGGTGGGTATCACGGGCACAGCTCTACAATGATGTCTTCATACTAGCGTGTTGTCTTTTCATAAAAATGTGAAAAGACAACATGCCAACTTACTATATGAGGAAATCCAAAGTCTAACAACTTATCTATTCTTGTTTGACAATATCAATATATTGCCAATCCCTTCTGCATAAAAGTGTAGAACACCAGACTTATTTTACTCTCAGTGCTTTTTTTTTCACATACATTTTTTATGTGTACAGCCCTTTAAAAAAATCGTTGTAACATCGTTTTAAAAGCTAAAAAGCTTCAGTCCCATCACTTCACATAATTATAAGATTGTGAATAACTAAATATCTCTTTATAAGGATGTTTTAAAAATGTTGACACCTTGTATTCTGCACATTTTTAACTGCTCTCTTTTTACAGGTTCTGTCCCTGAAACTGCGCTGGTTCAGCCATTTCTTAAAAAGCCCAACATTTTTAGACATATTTCCAAGCTCCCATTTTTAGATAAAGTTTTAGAAAAAACTGTAGCAGAATAATTGTTAGCTTTTATCAATGACAACAATATTTTAGAAAAATTCTAATCTGGCTTTAGAAAAATCATAGTACTGAAACGGCTCTTCTTCAAGTTTGTAATGACTTGTGTGATTTTATTTTTAAGCTTATTATATTTATTTTCTATGTGTTTTACTCTGTGTTTTTATGTTTACATACTGTTGTTTAATTATCTTGCTCACCATGTATTTTTATGTTATAGCACTTTGTAACTACGTTTTGAAAGGTGCTATATAAATAAAGTGTATTATCATTATTATTATTATTTATATGGTGATCTAGAAGATACATTTCCCATCATCTTCCTTTTTTGATGTCATGTCGGTCAAAATTACCGCCTTTATTGCAGTATTTTTTTATTTTATTTATTAAGCAATTGGACTTATAGTACCGTGTAAGGAATCATAACAGACTCTTAAAATGATGCAGAGTGAGAGAAGTTTTACCCTTTGTCCCATGCAATGATACCGATCTATCAGAATAGATCTTGGTTATCATCAACAATGCTTATTGAATATGTATTTTTTTAAATCACACAAGGGACAAGAATGCTCTCAAGAGTTCAATATTTCAGCAAGGAGTCAACTAAATCTTACAACTCAAAAGAAGGTAATAAGGCATGTCTTGTCTTTTTTTGCAGAGAAAACTTGTCCTGCAGGATGGAGGATGGTCGGTTGTGTCTGTTATCTCCTCTCTACGGAGAAAGCTTCTTGGGAACAAAGCAGACAAAACTGCAGAGCCAGAGGAGCAGATCTGGTGATCGTAGACAGTAATGAAGAACAGGTAATGTGTGCTGCTTTATCAATTTATTGTTTTACTTATCTGAATCAGAATCAAAATATAAAGGCTGTTTAATAGGTGCCAATGTACATATTAAATAATTAAAATTAACAAAACTTTGATTTTATATTTTTTATATGGTGGTTTTATCATTATCATTTCGCCTATTTATTACTTATCTACTTCACAGCTGTGTGTTATCGTTACTGGCTTTTATGCACAATGAGTTATTTTACTTTTGATACTTCAAGTTTATTTTTATGCTAATACTTTAGTGTTTAAGTACAAATGTGTTGTGTTTTTATTGCATGCTTTTATGTGTATCTTTCATACGTATCATTTAGATTAGATTACAAAAATGAAATGTATGATTTATGTGTAACGACTGAATGAACACCAGTAGAGGACTCAATAGTGTTTTGTTCAAAATTCCAGGAAAGACAGACAACTTCTAAGTTTAACTATTTATTATAAGAGAGCAAAAGATGTATATTCACTTGGCCAAGGACTTCGTCACGTCATAGAAATCACAGGCAGCAACAACACACTCTCACTCCATAAACGTCCAGGAGCGACACTTGGTCAGGGTCCCGAGGCGTGCAGTTGGGACGCTCCTAGGCTCCTTCAGCTTCATAAACAGACGCAAATAGCTTTAAACTGATTGCAATGTATTCCCATCTGCGGCGGGATTTGACGCTCATAGAAGCACGGCATTCGTTTGTGTCGGCGTCTGTTAAAGGCAATGTGAGCGTCCATTCCCATTGGATAACGGAGAATTGTACACCCGGAAGTAAGTATTCCCCTTACTGTCGATTGATTTGACAGTGATATCTCCACTACTCATCAACTCAAAAACAACAGATTATCCTTGTTAATTAAACGACATTGATAGGTTTTAGTGTGTGTACAATGCTTTTGTCACGTTTTCCCCTTCAATTCTGAGAAACAAGTCGTTTTCTATGAGTTTTGGATGGCCGAAGACATTACATTACCCACAATCCTCTGTAGCAACCATAGACTGTATATTGCAACAGGCAACAGCTTTGGTTCATGTTAATTTGCAAACTCTTCAACTACAACCGTAGTTATATTTAAAAACATGTTAGAAGGCCTCACAAAATCCTTTAATGTAAATTAAAATGTAAATGTGAAGGAATGTGTGTATATTAACTGTGGGTTTTTCTCTGGAAGTTTTTCCTTGTACGATGTGAGGGTCAAAGGACAGATGATGCAGTTTTTCTCATACTGATATTCCGCTATGCACGCTGGGATTTGGTGTTTATGCGATGTGAAATCCGAAAACATTTAAAAATGTGTGCTTGCTTTTCTCTTTGAAAGTCATCACATCACGGCATTGTAATACACGTTTCGGCTGCATTACATATTACATATCTGCCGTAGTTAACTCTATTTATAGAGCCCTGATGACAAGACTTCTAGACAAACAGGAACTGCCGCCAAAACTGAAAACTTGACGTGGATCTTAAATATATTAGCAATTAAACAACATCTTACATTACTTTTCACACAATACGTCTCCTTGCAGTATCAACACTAATTCGGCTGACTTTTATATTTGATCCAATTGGTAGATAGGCTGTATTTACGCCATAACGGTGCACAGCTGATAGAAAGGGACACCTACTGGTTAAAGCACGTTATTGCATTTTATAATTTTATTATTAGATATTAATAGGAGGATGTGCAAAACAGACAAACTAATAAGGCTTTTTTTAAACATTAAAGAATACTTTAGGTTAAGGTCTTCTTTTGAATAAGAAAAAAGCTTTGGGGGTATAGAAGATGAATATGGAGGGATGAAACCCTCTTTGATGGTCACACATGCAGAGCACACAGCACACACAGTGAAATTTGTATCTACAGATAAATATTAAGCCTGACAAAGTACTTAACGTCTAATATATTGCTTTCCTGCAAAGGTTAACTATGTTTAAGCACTTATTGTAACTGATATTATACATATGTATTATACTCTTATAAGATGTATGTAGATAGTATAAGAAATGTGCAGAATATGACAATGTAATGGTGGAGGTACACACATATTGATAGATGTCTTGTAATGCACTGTTGAGGAACCTGCGACCCAAGTTTTTCATTCATTGCATAACTACACCGTAGTTGTGTATAATATGATATGTCAATAAACCTTAGAAAATCTTGAAATCTTGAAAGGGATGTGCAAAATAGTCATTATATACAGTCTTTAATGTCAATAAACCTTAGAAAATCTTGAAATCTTGAATGGGATGTGCAAAATAGTCATTATATACAGTCTTTAATGAACTATTAGTAGAGAATAACGACGAGTAAAGAATATACTTTTTAGGGATCCTATTCATATCTAATAATACAATTATAAAATGCAATAACGTGCTTTAACCAGTAGGTGTCCCTTTCTATCTATTTTCTTATGGCGTAAATACAGCCTATCTACCAATTGGATCAAATATAAAAGTCAGCCGAATTAGTATTGATACTGCAAGGAGACGTATTGTGTGAAAAGAAATGTAAGATGTTGTTTAATTGCTTATATATGTAAGATACACGTCAAGTTTTCAGTTTTGGCGGCAGTTCCTGTTTGTCTAGAAGTCTTCTCATCAGGGCTCTATAAATAGAGTTAACTACGGCAGATATGTAATATTTAATGCAGCCGAAACGTGTATTACAATGCCGTTATGTGATGACTTTCAAAGAGAAAAGCAAGCACACTCGGAATAATGTATTATTTAATTTTTTTTAAATGTTTTCGGATTTCACATCGCATAAACACCAAATCCCAGCGTGCATAGCGGAATATCAGTATGAGAAAAACGGCATCATCTGTCCTTTGACCCTCACATCGTACAAAGAAAAACTTCCAGAGAAAAACCCACAGTTAATATACACACATTCCTTCACATTTACATTTTAATTTACATTAAAGGTGGGGTAGGTAAGTTTGAGAAACCGGCTCGAGATACACTTTTTGTTATATTCCATGGAATGCTCTTAACATCCCGATAGCAATGAATATCTTAAGTGCTTTGACAAAAAATCCATAAAAAAAATGTCATCTGTGGAAGCCGTAGTACTGTAAAAAGCACGACCAATCATTTTAGCCGGCCCGGCTAAAATAACTGGATGGCCTACCTGCCTGTCAGCCTTCCATCTGTGCACAAACTTATCTTGTGCCCTCATTGGTCATGTGCGCGTTCGTGTGTGTTGGAGGAGGGGCTCTGTAAGGAAGTGGCAGATTTTCTCCGGTTGTGTATTTTCTACGCACTCGAGCTAGTTTCTCCAAAATGACCTACCCCACCTTTAAAGTATTTTGTGAGGCCTTCTAACATGTTTTTAAATATAACTACGGTTGTAGTTGAAGAGTTTGTAAATTAACATGAACCGAAGCTGTTGCCTGTTGCAATATACAGTCTATGGTTGCTACAGAGGATTGTGGGTAATGTAATGTCTTCGGCCATCCAAAACTCATAGAAAACTACTTGTTTCTCAGAATTGAAGGGGAAAACGTGACAAAAGCATTGTACACACACTAAAACCTATCAATGTCGTTTAATTAACAAGGATAATCTGGTGTTTTTGAGTTGATGAGTAGTGGAGATATCACTGTCAAATCAATCGACAGTAAGTGGAATACTTACTTCCGGGTGTACAATTCTCCGTTATCCAATGGGAATGGACGCTCACATTGCCTTTAACAGACGCCGACACAAACGAATGCCGTGCTTCCATGTGCGTCAATGATGCAGATGGGAATACATTGCAATCAGTTGAAAGCTATTTGCGTCTGTTTATGAAGCTGAAGGAGCCTACAGGAGCGTCCCAACTGCACGCCTCGGGACCCTGACCAAGCGTCGCTCCTGGACGTTTATGGAGTGAGAGTGTATTGGCAGCAAAGCTAGAATCTGTAACCACTATTTCCGGAAAGAGCCCCGAACCTTGTGCGACAATACATTTTTATCTCACAGGGCGTTGCCCGTACATTTATGATTGGTTGAGACTAGATGGAGAGTAACCTTGGTTTAAACTTTGGCTCTCTCTTGTTGGTGCACAGACTCAGATAAGGTCTCTTGGCAACACGACCTTCCAATCAGCATTCGGCCGGCCGGCGAAGTCCCTCCCTATACTATCCGCTATCCTAGTAATTTGTTTTCACTAAAGCTGCTTTGCAGGCATATAGTGGAATCCTCCATTTAGACTGCTTCCTAGCTATGCGTGGGTGCGAAGCTCCCACACAACTCAAGGCCGGAGCGATGTCCTGTTCATGAATAACTCTTTGTATTCTTCCAGTGTCTGCACCTGACCTTGCTACTCTGTATTGCAGGCTAAAACTTTCTTATGTGACTTTTCCCTTTGTTTCCTATCCAATCCATCAAACCTTGGGATTGGTGATTCTGTCTATTTATTCCAAAGTCACATCAACATAAAATGAGCACAATAAGCTTATAATGTAATAATAAGAATCAGTCTTTCTAATGTTATATACAAATAGACTCCACAATAGCACGACTCAGGGACAGAGGCTAACCCCTAGATTCCACCGGGTCCGTCTGCGGCGCGTTACGGACGCGTTACGGCTGCGCCGCGGTGCTCAAGATGATCGCGGCCACTCTAGTCAATGGGTGCTATTCCACCACACGCGGCGCGTTACGGCTCAGACGCGTCCCAGAAGCGTCCCAGAAGCGGCTCGGCGCAGGGCTTTTCTAAAATTAGGATCGAATCCTATTTTTGTCGCGGCGCAGCCGTAACGTAAGGTCGGGCAGGCAGGAAGTGGAACGTTCAGAGCTATATAGACCTATATATATACACACACACAAACTAATTTTGCAGACCCTATCCCTCCGTAGTCTTTCAAGTAGGAGGAGAAATGCCAGCGTTCTCCTCCGGTTTACAGGCACTGTGTAAATTATATATATAGAATAATTATGATGATGAATGCATTTTTTTTACCACTAAAATACAGCAACACATCTTTGATTCATGTCGTTTATAACTGGAATATTACAGTTATTATTAACTTTGTCTGTACAAAGTAGCCTGTCCAGGAAATATGCCCAAATCAACAAAAACTGCGAGCCGGCAGGCAAGACTCTCCGCTTCTGAAATGCTTCTGAAACGCGCCTGGTAGGGTATGACGCCGGAGGAGGCCGGACCAAAACCGCGGCGCAGCCGTAACGCGGCGCAGACGGACCCGGTGGAATCTAGGGGTTAGGTTGCAAAAAGGTCTTTATAGCAGAGGCTCGGTACACGGGAGATCAGTCAGTAAGGCAACCAAAACAGACGAGGATTAGGCAGGAACAGGGTCAGGACACGAAGCTGGGTCAGGTACACGTGGAATCAAGATACTAGTAGGAATAAACACTGCTGGAATGCTAGGAATAACAAAGACGAACTGGCACTGAGGGAAATGTGGACGCAGACTAAATAGACAGGGGGAGGGATGATAATCAGGCACAGGTGAGGCTAATTAGGGATGGGAAGCAGGTGGAGTTCAATCAAGGGCAAGAAAGCTGAAACTGAAATGAGACAAACAAAATAAAAACAGGAATAATAACAAAAACATCAACATGCTTGCTAGGGCCTTACATTATGTCTGAGTTAGTTAGAAGGGAATAGTTATCCGAATGTCGATGTTCATCCCTGTAAACTTCATTTATAATATGTTTAAGACTAAGGCCCTGTCCACACAGAGACGAAACCAAGATGAAACCGATTTCGAACTGAAGTCGTTTTCAAAAAAGTCTTCCGTCCAAACGAAACCGCTCGAAACCGCTGGAGAGGCTGTAGTACATATGCTGGGCCTGTAAGTGGCGCTGTACTTCCGCCACAAAATACACCAAAAGCAGCGAATAAGACCGATGACGATTATTATTATTATTATATTATATTATTATTGTTGCTGATGGTTATGGTAGAGGAGCTGTAGATGTTTCACTAATATCTGTATCATGGTCAGTAGCGTCTGGAGCACGAATGCAACCCTGTGATCCGCCATTGTTGTTGTTGTTGTTGGCGAAACGCATCAGCAATGACGCGGGGGTGAGCGGGAGAGGCGGGGCTATGGGGTCATCGATTCAGGAAATGATCGTATAGGGTGTATACATGGAGCTGCAAGCGTTTAGTCTCCAGACTTACCCACTTTGGGAGCCGTTTTCAAAGTGTATCGGTTTCGGGCTCCGAAGCTGCGGCTCCGTTTCGGCTTCGTGTGGACGAACCGTCTATACGATAAAGAACTTTAGCGGATGCAACTGAAATCGTCTCCGTGTGGACGGGGCCTAAGACATCATTACATTACATTTAATTTAGCTGACGCTTTTATCCAAAGCGACTTACAACTACCAATTACAGGGACATTCTCCCTGGAGTAACTAAGGACTAAGTGCCTTAATCAAGGGCACACTAGTGGTGGTGTTCAGCCCACCTCACTATCCATTAGACCACCACTATCCCCACAACCATCAGCAACAATAATAAACATCAGGACCTTTTATATTAATATTTTTCTTTTACAGACGTTCATGACCAGCATGATCAAGGAACCAACTTGGATTGGGTTGAATGACATAGACCAAGAGGGGACCTGGAAATGGGTCGATGGATCTCTACTGACTCAGAAGTAAGGCATAGTTGATATTATAGGTGCCTTCATAATATAGCTGTGCGTTACATAGCTTTTTTGTATGACTGTCTAAACATAATTATTAATTGTTAATACTTTTCGGAATTTACAGAACCCAAGTCTAGAAACTGCTGATCATAACCATTCAATGTTTTTGTTGTATTTAAGAGAATAATGAAAGGGGTGTCTTAATAAAAATGAGGTGTGCTGAGGCGGCTTCTTTTTTTTCTTGAATCAGCAATTTGCCACAAAATAGAGGAAAGCAGGCAGTGAAAGTACATCAGAAGTGTGGGGGACTTCAACAAATTGACGAAACATGCATTGAACATTTGACCTTGGGAATAAAATTGGTGGGAAACCAAAACTCCAAAGTACATTTTACTAAAAAATTAGGGGATGGGGGAAATAATCGATACAGCATAGTATCGCGATACTTTGCGTGGCGATATTGTATATATATATACGGACGCCAAGTATCGATATTTTATTATATAAACTGTAGAATATCGCTCGGAAAGATGGTCGTACACTAGACTGATGATTTCAAATGTATTGAAAACTCCAAAAACCAACGTAAGGGCTACACAAAGACACAAAACAACAAATACATTTAAGCTACATCCATATGAGCATTACTTTAGAATACCATAAAACAAGAGAACTTCAAATAGTTAGCAAAGTTGTATATAAACGAATTAAGACACAAACCACATTTTTATATTACAGTTAACACTAACCTTGTGCCTCTTCGGGGGATGCTTATACTTAAATGTAAACTTTATCTTTTGATATCGCCATATTTAAATGTTGATATCTCCGTTAATATCTGTACTTTATCTCCGTTCTTTTCCAATGTCAAGTTTTTGCTTTGGGAACAGTAACTTCCTGCTAATAGCGCAAAGTCGCCTTCAAAATAAAAGCATGTCTATATAAAACAGGAAGTTACGTTAAGACATGTATACAATTGCAATGAAAGCAACAAAAACAATACCATCTCCTTTTCAGGTTCAAATAACAAAAATTAGGTTATTTACATAAACTATTCATATTGCAAATACATTTTTTAAAGGGAAGACGGACATGGATATGACCCATGTGATTTGCAATATCCCAATATATCGTATCGCAATACTATCGTATCGTGGCTTAAAGGTGGGGTAGGTAATTCACTTCAGAAACACTTTTTGTTATATTCCATGGAATGCTTTTAACATCCCAATAGCAATTAATACATTAAATGCTTTGACAATAAATACATAAAAAAATGTCATCCGTGGAAGCCGTGGCGCTGTAAAAGGTGCGACCAATTATTTTAGACGGCCCGGCTAAAATAACTGGATGGCCAACACACTCTCACTCCCTCAGCGTCCAGGAGCGATGCTTGGTCAGGGTCCCGTGGCGTCCAGTTGTGACGCGCCGAGGCTCCTTCAGCTTCATAAACGGACGCAAAGAGCTTTCAACTGATTGCAATGTATTCCCATCGGCGTCGGTATTTGACGCTTAGGGAAGCACGGCATTCGTTTGTGTCGGAGGCTGTTAAAGGCAATGTGAGCGTCCATTCCCATTGGATAACGGAGAATTGTACACCCGGAAGTAAGTATTCCCCTTACTGTCGATTGATTTGACAGTGATATCTCCACTACTCATCAACTCAAAAACACCAGATTATCCTTGTTAATTAAACGACATTGATAGGTTTTAGTGTGTGTACAATGCTTTTGTCACGTTTTCCCCTTCAATTCTGAGAAACAAGTCGTTTTCTATGAGTTTTGGATGGCCGAAGACATTACAATACCCACAATCCTCTGTAGCAACCATAGACTGTATACAAAAATTAAATAATACATTAATCCGAGTGTGCTTGCTTTTCTCTTCAAAAACACCAGATTATCCTTGTTAATTAAACGACATTGATAGGTTTTAGTGTGTGTACAATGCTTTTGTCACGTTTTCCCCTTCAATTCTGAGAAACAAGTCGTTTTCTATGAGTTTTGGATGGCCGAAGACATGACATTACCCACAATCCTCTGTAGCAACCATAGACTGTATAAAACAATTAAATATTATATTATTCCGAGTGTGCTTGCTTTTCTCTTTGAAAGTCATCACATAACGGCATTGTAATACACGTTTCGGCTGCATTAAATATGACATATCTGCCGTAGTTAACTCTGCCCTGATGACAAGACTTCTAGACAAACAGGAACTGCCGCCAAAACTGAAAACTTGACGTGGATCTTAAATATATAAGCAATTAAACAACATCTTACATTTCTTTTCACACAATACGTCTCCTTGCAGTATCAACACTAATTCGGCTGACTTTTATATTTGATCCAATTGGTAGATATGCTGTATTTACGCCATAACGGTGCACAGCTGATAGAAAGGGACACCTACTGGTTAAAGCACGTTATTGCATTTTATAATTGTATTATTAGATATTAATAGGATCCCTATAAAGTATATTCTTTACTCGTCGTTATTCTCTACTAATAGTTAATTAAAGACTGTATATAATGACTATTTTGCACATCCCATTCAAGATTTCAAGATTTTCTAAGGTTTATTGACATTAAAGACTGTATATAATGACTATTTTGCAAATCCCTTTCAAGATTTCAAGATTTTCTAAGGTTTATTGACATATCATATTATACACAACTACGGTGTAGTTATGCAATGAATGAAAAACTTGGGTCACAGGTTCCTCAACAGTGCATTACAAGACATCTATCAATATGTGTGTACCTCCACCATTACATTGTCATATTCTGCACATTTCTTATACTATCTACATACATCTTATAAGAGTATAATACATATGTATAATATCAGTTAAAATAAGTGCTTAAACATAGTTAACATGGCAGGAAAGCAATATATTAGACGTTAAGTACTTTGTCAGGCTTAATATTTATCTGTAGATACAAATGTCACTGTGTGTGCTGTGTGCTCTGCATGTGTGACCATCAAAGAGGGTTTCATCCCTCCATATTCATCTTCTATACCCCCAAAGCTTTTTTCTTATTCAAAAGAAGACCTTAACCTAAAGTATTCTTTAATGTTTAAATAAAGCCTTATTAGTTTGTCTGTTTTGCACATCCTCCTATTAATATCTAATAATAAAATTATAAAATGCAATAACGTGCTTTAACCAGTAGGTGTCCCTTTCTATCAGCTGTGCACCGTTATGGCATAAATACAGCCTATCTACCAATTGGATCAAATATAAAAGTCAGCCGAATTAGTGTTGATACTGCAAGGAGACGTATTGTGTGAAAAGAAATGTAAGATGTTGTTTAATTGCTTATATATTTAAGATCCACGTCAAGTTTTCAGTTTTGGCAGCAGTTCCTGTTTGTCTAGAAGTCTTGTCATCAGGGCAGAGTTAACTACGGCAGATATGTCATATTTAATGCAGCCGAAACGTGTATTACAATGCCGTTATGTGATGACTTTCAAAAAGAAAAGCGAGCACACTCGGAATAATGTATTATTTAATTGTTTTATACAGTCTATGGTTGCTACAGAGGATTGTGGGTAATGTAATGTCTTCGGCCATCCAAAACTCATAGAAAACGACTCGTTTTCTCAGAATTGAAGGGGAAAACGTGACAAAAGCATTGTACACACACTAAAACCTATCAATGTCGTTTAATTAACAAGGATAATCTGGTGTTTTTGAAGAGAAAAGCAAGCACACTCGGATTAATGTATTATTTAATTTTTGTATACAGTCTATGGTTGCTACAGAGGATTGTGGGTAATGTAATGTCTTCGGCCATCCAAAACTCATAGAAAACGACTTGTTTCTCAGAATTGAAGGGGGAAACGTGACAAAAGCATTGTACACACACTAAAACCTATCAATGTCGTTTAATTAACAAGGATAATCTGGTGTTTTTGAGTTGATGAGTAGTGGAGATATCACTGTCAAATCAATCGACAGTAAGGGGAATACTTACTTCCGGGTGTACAATTCTCCGTTATCCAATGGGAATGGACGCTCACATTGCCTTTAACAGCCTCCGACACAAACGAATGCCGTGCTTCCCTAAGCGTCAAATACCGACGCCGATGGGAATACATTGCAATCAGTTGAAAGCTCTTTGCGTCCGTTTATGAAGCTGAAGGAGCCTCGGCGCGTCACAACTGGATGCCACGGGACCCTGACCAAGCGTCGCTCCTGGACGCTTAGGGAGTGAGAGTGTGTTGGG
The DNA here is from genome assembly GCF_902827165.1 of Trematomus bernacchii. Taxonomy (NCBI): domain Eukaryota; kingdom Metazoa; phylum Chordata; class Actinopteri; order Perciformes; family Nototheniidae; genus Trematomus; species Trematomus bernacchii. Next base: position 72,806 of record NW_022987677.1, read on the forward strand.
ATGGCCTACCTGCCTGTCAGCCTTCCATCTGTGCACAAACTTATCTCGTGCCCTCATTGGTCATGTGCACGTTCATGTGTTGGAGGAGGGGCTCTGTAAGGAAGTCTGAAGGAAGGGGCAGATTTTTTTCGGCTACCTACTTTCAAATTCTAGCGCACTCGAGCTGGTTTCTCCATTCTTACCTATACCTTTAAGAGTTGCGATAGTATCGTATCGTATCGCGGGGAGCCTGGTGATTCCCACCCCTGCTAGAAATACATAAAGCTGCATTTATTATGTTTTGGCATCATGTAGAAGCTGTGGATTGCTTGATTGGAATCAGAAGTAAAGGTCTGTGTTTCGATGCCCAGCCCATACAATTAACATGTTGTTGTGTTGATGTGTTATTGAACCCCACAAGCAATTGGCATAACCAAATGTGTGGGGATTTTGGTCTCTTTGAGCATGGGTGAAAAAGTATTTTATATATGCAGTTCAAGTTGGGGGGAGGTATCCTCAAAAACTAACTTTTGTATGACTTCCTAGGTACTGGGGACAGCCACCTGATAATGGTAATGGTGATCCTAAGTGGGGTGAAGAGGACTGTGCATGTCTTGTAAATAACTGGAATGGTGAAAACAACTGGAATGATCTACGGTGTACTACCCCTCTGCAATGGATCTGTGAAAAAATACTGTAGCTTGTGGCTGTGAGGCAGTGGGTGTGTCTTCCCATTGGAAGGTTGTGGGTCCGATCCCAGCTCCTGCCGTCCTCATGTCGATGTATCCCACTTAACCCCAGATTAATCCCGTATGAATGTTAGCTTCCTTGAGCTGGTGGCATTTAGTTTGGCTGCCCCTGTCTGTGAATATGGGAGAATGCTAGATATGTACAGTATGTATGCTTTGAAGAGTTGTAAAGATTGGATAAGCAATATATAAAATGCTATCAATTTACCAATACATTTGTTACTACTTTTACAATTGATGCAAAATGACTTCAAAAGTGCTTTTGTATTTGCTAAACTGTATATATAGAGAAAGAGAGTCTACATCAACAAGTGGTTGGAGGTCAGGAATGAAGATATTGGTTTGAGTTTTGGCCAAATTTGACTGCTTGTTACTGGGAATATTAACCATGGGAAATTAGGATGTTTAGCATGTTCTATACGTGCTCATGACCATCATGTGCAATAAAAAAAAGCTGCATATTGTACGGCTTCTATATTATGAAATAACAAACGTTGTCCTGAAATGCATTTATTAGGATAATTAAATTGTGTGTCTCTACTGTGACATGTCTCCATGCTTTAATGTTCAAAAAGCTCTTTATTTTTCTCATACTGCCTGTGCTGTAGCTCCTCTTTTCACCCTCTGTCTGAAACCAGAGCCCAGTCTGCTCTGATTGGTTAGCTGGCCGGCTCCGTTGTGATTGGCCAACTGCTTAGAGATCTCCAGCCCCTTAACCTATCACATTCATTGTGTTGGAATGGTAACATTGTCACATCAATGTGTTACACTCGTAGGTAAAGGAAACCCCCAAAAAGCGCAACAGGGCCTCTTTTAGACATGAATTGGTGGATTGGTCTTGTACAGGATATTTTCACTCACTGACAAGTGAGTCACAACTTGTTTCCTATCTAAGAAAATAGTAACCAAAAGACATGACGTGTATTACTGTGAAAAGAGCCTTTCTGCATACTATGGATGGATGGATGGATAAGTACTGTACTGTAAAAGGTAGCAGAAACTAACATTACATTAACAGAATAATATTTTTTAACACTGAGACATATATAGGTGTGTGTGTGTGTGTGTGTGTGTGTGTGTGTGTGTGTGTGTGTGTGTGTGTGTGTGTGTGTGTGTGTGTGTGTGTGTGTGTGTGTGTGTGTGTGTGTGTGTGTGTGTGTGTGTGTGTGTGTGTGTGTGTGTGTGTGACCTTGTGCCATTACCTTACGGTCACCCGATTCGTACTTTTTTCTATCTATAGCCAATCAGATGTCTCCTCAATTCTAAGCCAAACACATAAGCGCGCCCCCACGAGGGTATGATTTATTGTGTTCATGACGTAGCGCTGACAGGTCCATCTCAGGACACCTCCACTCTCAGTACATTGCCACTTTCCGAACAGGAAATGCACGCAAATACAATCTTTAATATTATTAAGGTACAGCGCCACTTTCCGAACCATGCTTGTGTACACAAAAACGGCAGGCAAAACCGTTTTAAATGTGTGTTTCCTGTATGGCGAATACAGCTGCTTTATTTATGTCTGTATGAAGTTGTTGTGAGTGTGGAGGGAGCAGCTACAGGTTGGCTCAGCCGGATCGATTAGTGGCCTGTACTACGAAGCCAGTTCAACAGACCCTGGATATCTCTGAGTTATCTGGCTTAACTAACCCTAACAAGCCGTCCTACGACGCTGGTTATCAACTCAGTAAATCAACCCAGGGTTTCTCTGTCCGGCCGAGAGTGCGTTCACGTGAAAGGGGCGGGGTTAGCAACATTTGACCAATCACAAACAGGGACAAGCGTACTGACAGCGCAGCGGCATACTTCATGAATGAAAAGTAAACTATAATATTAGACAAATATGAAGAAGTTAAACTTTAAACATCCATGACTTAAACACTTAATCCAGGAGCAGGGGCGGACTGGCCATCTGTGTGTTCTGGATTTAAATGGCATCATGTAAATTGCGCTGACAGACGACAGAGGTCCACAGTTTCCCCGCAGCGTGGCTCCCCCGCCCTCCTGTTGACAGTTCACGAGTGTCGAGCTCTCCGCTCTCCCCCCCCCCCCCCCCCGTTGACAGTTCACAAGTTGTGCTCTACCAATTTGTCTGGGCTGGGCTGGGTCAGAGTCCAGGGCTGATTTTTGGTCCCAGTCAGCCCTTGGATACAAGCCACATAGTTTCACCTGCAAGGTGAATACAGAACAGCTGGAACAAAACAAAAAAAACGACGAGTGTTTGAATGCGTACAATAACAGTTTTATGATATCACTGACACAAGTGGATTTGACTTTAATTACATTTGACTCAAGTGTTTCGTCAACTTAAAGGGGACCTATCATGCAAAATGCACTTTTGTACGTCTTTTATTCATGAATATGTGTCCCCGGTGTTCCAGGGAACTCACCAAGTGTCAGAAAACACAACCCTCTCTATTTTCCTGATTAAACTGATCCAGATTTGAACACGTTACTGACGTGACGGTGGCGCTACGGCTGTTGGGCCAACTCTCCACCTATCAGGGGAATGTGGGGTTGGGCCACGGCCGGCCATTGCCGCTCGAAAGCGCTGGAGACGCTGTAGTACATATGCTAGGCCTGTAAGTGGCGCTGTAGTCTGCCACAAAAGCAGCAAACAAGACTTCCCGCTCTGTTTATTCTCTACTGTGGCTTTTTTTCGCCCTCCCCGAGGCAAGCGTTTGCTCCCGCTGCTGTAATTCAATGCAATCCCTCCCCGTCGAGGCAAGCACTGTAATTCTCTCCAGGTAGTCCACCAGCAGATGACAAACACCCACCTCTCCGCCTCTTCCAAGGAATAAGGGGACCGTGCGGCAGAGTTTCAGTTAGATTTTTTTTCGCCGGTCAACATGTCCGTTAAAGTTTAAATCTTCCGGACAAAATTTGAAAAGTGCCGCTCAAAGGTCTTCTTTGTTATTTATTGAGCTTTAAAACAAATGAATAATGACTCTATATAATCATATAAGAATAAAACATGGAGGACGGAGATCTCTTTTTCTCCCCCTCTTCTGACTTGATCAGAGCGGCTCCCCTCTCCTGCAGGGGGGCGTGGTCAGCTGCAGCTCAGAGAATCAGCCCCCTGCAAAAACAGGGCTGGAGAACAGCAAATAGAGCGAAATGAGGCATGGCTAAAATGCATGATCTGTTTGGTATTTTGAAAACAGAAACGTATAAATATACCTTATATAGGTATGGCCCGACAATATATCATTTAAATATAGCATGATAGGTCCACTTTAATGTTTAAAATAACACTTCGGCATACAGTATGTGTCAATGTACGTGTTGCACGGCCAGTATGGCTCGAGAAGCTGACTCAGATGAATGAGGTGAGTAAACACAGCTGACAGCCGCCGTGAAACTCGAGCGATTATTCGCATCGCGTCCGTCGTGAACGCACCATTATTACAAGTAGGCTATTATATAATTATATAATTACAAAATTAAATCGCCACTCTCAGTACAGCGTCACTTTCCGAACAGGAAATGCACGCAAATACAATCTTTTATATTATTATTATTATTATTATTAATAATATATATATATATAAATAAAGACATCTTGTATTTTAGTTACACCTGCTATTGATTAATTTTGTCAACATTGGACCTTGACACTGTCCACATACTGTAGCTATAGTGAAATATTATAATAGAAAACATTAAGCCTCTTTGATTTAATAATCTGAGCTGAATCCTCTCTGCCATCTCATATAACACTAACTTCCTTATTTATCTTTGAATAATAATAACATAAAAATAAAGACGACTATAATACGGTCCTTCGGTCCTGAGATTAGCGCCTGCAGGCAGGCTCCATGGACCTGTCAGCTCTGGACAGCGCAAAATGCGTATATGTAGTGCTACGTCATGAACGCAATAAATCATACCCTCGTGGGGGCGCGCTCATGTGATTAGAATGGGGAGGCTGTGGCACAGTGGACTAGTGCGGTGGTGTTCGGATCATGGGAGCACAAGATTCAAACCCCACTGCAGTCAGCATGTCATTGTGTTCCTGGGCAAGACACTTCATCCCAAATTGCTCCTGTGGGGATTGTCCACAGTATTGAGTATATAAGTCGCTTTGGATAAAAGCGTCTAACATGTAATGTAATGTAATGGAGGAGACATCTGATTGGCTATAGATAGAACAAATTACAAGTATGAATCGGGTCACCAAACCCACACACGAATGCACAGCGATCCATGCACAGAAAGCGGGATGTGTTTGCAGGTGCAGCGGTTTTAAACGGCAAACAAATATGTGTGGATCAAAAATACTTATGTAAAACTTTTTTCTGTGTTAAACTTTTATTTACATGTAGCCTATATGAGGAAACGGAACACATGCGACACAACTCTCTGAACAACACAACCCTCTGATGCGTGTGTTGGTAGCTTGGCACGCTACTTCTCTCTGATGCGTGTGTTGGTAGCTTGGCACGCTAGTCCCTGGAACCTTTGCTGCTTCCAGTTTTTCCTCTTGAAGTCTTTGATCGCTACCACTAAAGCGTTATATAAGTACAGTCCATTTACCATTTACCCAGTCACCGGGCTTGAAGTGGTGTTGTGGCGCATCAGCTGGCGTCGGCAGTCCGGCTTTCACCTGAGAGTGGATAGCTGAGAGGGAGACTGAAAGACTTATACAGTAGTTCCACAAAAGGCAACTTACATTGTCTCAACTTTCAGAAACTAACATTAAATTAACAGAATAATATTCTTTAAATCTGTGCCAGTGTGTCTTGTGCCTTGTGTGTGTGTGTGTGTGTGTGTGTGTGTGTGTGTGTGTGTGTGTGTGTGTGTGTGTGTGTGTGTGTGTGTGTGTGTGTGTGTGTGTGTGTAACTTTTGTGTTTCTGCCCCTGCCATTCCCGCTCAAGGTTGCAACATGGTTGATAGATTCAGGCACCGACACCTGTCTGCTCTCACATTCCCGCATTATGTTTTGCGGAAACCAATCTTTATTTTTTCCCCCACTCTATCCCAGCTGCAAATTTGGGGCGAAACACAATAAATAAAGCTTCGCCAGTTTGGGTCCTTATCACAACTGATCAAGATGGCCAAAAGGTTCTCTGCTCAGAGGGCCTTGCAAATGATTTTGTAAGAGAGAGAACCATTTGATGATGATGTAGAGGAAGAGGAAGAGGTTTCAGAATGTGAGGATCACATTTCTGAGAATTCTGATTCTGACAGTGACTTTGAAGAAGAGGATGAGATTGAGCATCAGCTACAAACAAAAGACGAGCCACAGGACCAGCCTGTCGGCGGGCAAAATAACAAGTAGCACTTTAATTCATTCATAATTCATGTGATCTAACAAATGTAAAAGGGCAAATATTAACCATAAATGATGTTTATATTGATTGTAATTGGGATGAAGTAAACATCTGTTGAGTATTTTAACATACAATTGTTTGAAGGTGTTGAATTGAAACCCCAAAAGGCAGCAGGTCCACCAGACCCACGAACACTGGCTGAATAACAAAAATATGAACACCACACAAGGGTTAAGGGGCTTTCCAGAAAATAAAGGCCCACTCTTGTCATAGTACACAGGAACAGAAATGAATGACATCCTGGGTTATGCTTCTGCTTGTGACTATTAGTAATGCACAATCATGCATTTGGCCCGAGCCAAAGATTGAAACAGAGAACAAGTTCACCCTTGGTATCATGAGTTCAACCAGAGGACGGGTGCATACAATGCGGTTTTAAACGGAAAACAAATATGTGTGGATCAAAAAGACATATGCCATTAATAAGATCAGAACCAATTGGGAAAAGGAACTACAGATCACCTTCTCTGATGACTTTTGGAAGGAGGCCCTGAGATCCGTCAACTCATCCAACAGTTGTAATAGACTTAGCCTAATACAATTTAAAGTTCTCCATAGACTACATTATAGCAAGGCTAAGCTCTCCAGGATTTATCCAGATAGATTGGATGACAGGTGTGATAGATGTTCCCAGGCCCCCTGCGACCTGACTCACATGTTCTGGTTGTGCCCTAAATTATCTAGCTTCTGGCAATCTTTCTTCAAATGTATTTCTGAAATTGTAGGTCTAAAAATCTCTCCATCCCCTCATGTAGCTATTTTCGGTAGGCCCCCAGATGAAATCAACATGACAAACATTCAAACCAATGTCATTGCCTTTACCTCCTTGATTGCTCGTTGGAAAATCCTTCTTTTGTGGAAATCTCCTTTACCTCCCTCTTTTAAAATGTGGCTGGGTGATACTATGTCTCTCCTAAAGTTGGACAAAATTAAGTTTACTCTCCGGGGTTCTTCAGATAAGTTTTACGCTCATTGGATGCCACTGATCAGTTATGTAGACCGTCTTGCCCCTGATATGGTGTCGCTGTAGGGATTCCCCCTTTATCTGCCTATAATTCTGATATTATTACTCCCCTGTCCACCACACATGCAGCCCGTGTGACATCCCTTGATATATGTGTTAGTATGTGTATGTGTATGTGTATGTGTATGTGTATGTGTATGTGTATGTGTACATGTATGTATGTATGTATGTATGCAGGTATGTGTATTTGTATATACTGTATGTGCATGTAAATTATTGTATTTATCATTTGGTATGTAATTGATGTACTGTTGCCTCAGTGCTCCGGGAGAGGGGGTCGGTGGGATGGGGCTGGGTTGAGGGAAAGTGGGTAAGGGTTCTTTTGTAAAAAAAAAAATGAAAATGCCTTATTGGCTGCAATGCACTGTTACACTTTTTTCATGTGACTAAAAATGTTTTTGAAAAAAAAAGAAATACATATGTAAAACTTTTTTCTGTGTAAAACTTTTATTTACATGTATATGAACCGGAACACATCCCTCTGAACAACACAACCCTCTGATGCGTGTGATGGTAGCTTGGCACGCTACTTCCCTGGAACCGTTGCTGCTTCCAGTGTTTCCTCCTGACGTCTTTGATCACTACCCAGTCACCGGGCTCGAAGTGGTGTTGTGGCGCATCAGCTGGCGTCGGCAGTACGGCTTTCACCTGAGAGTGGATAACTGAGAGGAAGACTGAAAGACTTATACAGTAGTTCAACAAAAGGTAACTTAAATTGTCTCAACTTTCAGAAATTAACATTACATTAACAGAATAATATTCTTTAAATCTGTGCCAGTTCGTCTTGTGTCTTGTGCCATCAAGAGAGCCAGCTTTTCACGCCAACAAATATTTGTAGCTGCTTTCACAATGATGACATGCTATTCTCTTTTTATTAACCAGTCAAATAGATCTTTACAGGAACAGAATATTTTGAATATTATTCATCTTTATGGCTTTGTAAGATTATATGTCTCTATTTAACACAATGGACATGATTATCACACTTGTTTCAGTCTTAAATCTGTATCGTCAATGTGCTTTGGCAATAGTATGTTTTTAATATGGTCATATCAATAAAGTTAGTATTTCCTGATATTCTTTATATAAAATGATCTGTGACTTCCTCAAATGATGTGTGATTTCCTCAAATAGATAAAGCATTTAGAAATTCAAACCAGCAACCACACTTTTCCAGGTCACATACTTCAGGATACTTGCTGCAGAGCTGACCTTCTAGGAAAGAGTTGGCATTCTCATGAGCAATGGAGGAAATTTATGACGATGTTGACAATGTCAAAACCCTAAGCTCAAGCTCATCAACAATACAAGAAGGTAAGAGTATCAGTTAGAGTGCACTGTGGATTTTGGATTTACTGTATTACTCCCTGGTCTTCTCTGTGTTCAGGTCCCAGGAGACTTCTCAGAGCGTCTGTTCTCGGTCTGGGGCTGCTGAGTGTTTTCCTGCTGGCTGGACTCATCGGCCTCGCTGTCCACTGTGAGTCTTTCTTTTAATATGTTTAATAATGTCATTTTGAACGTGTGATTTTCAAGAGCAATATTCTGCTCTGAAAGATGCACATTTGACCAAAACATCTATCGTTTCCCTCCTAGGGCCAAATTAGGAAAACATTCATTTTGGTTTGTGTCAGTATGTTTGCATCAGGTCATTTAAAAAAGATCTATTTACATTTCATTTCAGACTCCGCTGTCGAATCAAACCTGACTGAGCATCTCCAGGCCAGAGATCAGCTGATCAACCAGCTGAAGGCCAGCCTCACTGAAAAGACCAGAGAGGTGGACAGGCTTCAGTGTTTGATGGGTAAGGGTCAGTGCTTCATGTGGGGTTTTGCATAGGGCTTGGTATGTGTATGTAAGATATCAATTATCATAATATTTTGTACAAAATACCTCAATATTGATAGTCTAAGGCTGACTATTGATACTTTCGTAAAATAGTTACACAATGACACTTTTCATTAATGATAATCAAGAATTAGTTTTTAATGACTTAGTTGTGAGTGATTTCATTTATAGTTTGTTTTATTTTTCTTCACCCACCATATTTATATTTCTCTGTAAACTATGCTTATGGCCAGTTTCCTTGTCTAAATTACTTTTTAATATAAGCAATTGGAAGAAGAACTTAGTGGTAGTTTGTTCCAGATATTTGCAGCATAATAATAATAATAATAATAATAATAATTTCCGGTCTAGCAACTAACACCGAAATGTTGCCACTGTCTGTGTTTAAGTGGATGTCATTGAAGACTTTAACAAGATCAGTCTCAGTGCTGTGGTGCCTGACTAGATCACATCCAAACAGTTAGTTAAATCCCAAAAATAGAGAAGTAGTTGTTCTGCAATGAAATTTGTGATCTCTTTTGATCCCTCTAAAAATGCTTAATAAATATGTTTTTTCATTATTATTACAAAAGTGACATATAATGCACTCAAGAGTTCCATATTTCAGCAGTTAAAGCAGTAAATCAACAAGATCTTAAAACTTTTACAGAGAAAACGTGTCCTGAAGGATGGAAGATGTTCGGTTGTTCCTGTTATAACCTCTCTACTGAGGAAGCTTATTGGGAACAAAGCAGACAAAACTGCACAGCCGGAGGAGCACATCTGGTGACCGTAGACAGTGAGGAAGAACAGGTAATGTGTGCTGCTTAAACACTTGTGATTGTATAACTACTGCTTTTATCAATCAATAATGTTTTTATTGTACATATACTAGCAAATGTGTCTATCAGCTATAATGATTACGTCACAACAATGGTGTTAATTACATATTTCTGAGCTAGTAAAAAGGGAAAAGTTATCTGAATGTTGATGTCCATCCCAGTAAACTGCATTTTTAATATGTGAACAGGAATTCATCTCTAGCATGATCAAGGGAGACACTTGGATTGGTTTGAGTGACAGAGAAGAGGAGGGGACCTGGACATGGGTGGATGGATCTCCACTGAATCTGACGTAAGGCTTTACTTTGGTTTTAAATATGTGGTGGCTCTACTCTTCAGCCACCTCCCTTGTGAGTGTGTGTTCCCTTTCCCTGTCTGTGTGGGCGTGGTGGCTGTCACTCCTGGCTCCCGGCTCAATCTCCACCTGCTGCAAATCTCCACCTGGTGCAATCAGCTTTACACACCTGATTCCCATTCAGCCATTTACTAATGGTATATCAGCGGAGGCTCCACAACATGTCAGCGCCAGATCGTTGTTTAATCCCCAGTGGTAACTCTCAGCCTTCTTAGCCGATTTAAAACTATTTCTCTGTACACGGAATACTTTTCTCATCTGTTTCTCTTATGCTCCAGGATCACTATCCAGCCGCCTTGTTACCATCACCTGCCGCCACCAGTCATCATTCCAACCGGATTACTCTCCACACTCACCAGTCTTCATTCCTACAGGATTACTCTCCACGCTCCTCCACCTCACAATAAACCTTTTTCCAACACTCTGCCGTGTCCTGCGTTTGGGTCCTATCGGATATCGTAACAGAACGATCTGGCCAGTATGGACTCAGCGGACACAGGCCACCAGTCCAAGACTGCGGACGAACTCAGCCAAGCCCTGGCCAATCAAGGTGCTCTCGTGGGGCATCACGACGTGGTTCTCCGTGAGGTTGTGGAGACTCTCCGGAACCTCTCCACTAACGTGCAAAGGATCGGCACACAAGTGGAACTGCTCACCTCCCAGTTTTCTCCCCCGCAGCCCGCTGCACAGCCGACAGCTCCTCCCCCCGCTCCTGCCGCACCTCTCCATCAGCTACGAGAGGCTGTTATTCCTACACCGGAGCGATACGCTGGAGATTTGGGTATTTGTAGAGCCTTTTTGTTCCAGTGTTCGTTAGTCTTTGAGCAGCAGCCTAGTACTTATCACACAGATGGGGCTAGGGTAGCATATGTAATGAGTCTGTTGAGGGGGAGTGCTCTAGATTGGGCTACAGCCGTTAGGGAGAGCCAGCCACACATTTGCTCATCATTTGATACTTTCATTTCCGAAATGAAAAAAGTTTTTGATCACCCGGTACGGGGGAGGGACGCTTCTAGGCGCCTTCTTTCTCTCCGGCAGGGCTCCCGTAGTGTAGCCGAATTTTCAGTTGAGTTTAGAACAGTTGCTGCTGACTCAGGCTGGAATAACGAGTCATTGCAAGATGTTTTTCTTCAAGGGCTGAACGAAGCAATTAAAGACGAGCTAGCTGCTAGGGATGATCCAGTTAGCTTGGATAATTTAATTGCCACAGCTATCAAGATTGATAATCGCCTCAGAGAGAGACGCAGGGATAGGAATAGCCGTCACCCCAATCCCAGCTACTCCTCACTTGATCCCCGAATTGGCACTGCCACTGCCCCAATCTCCAGATCCTTTCCGACTCCTTTCTCGGTTTCACCCCCCGAAGATGAGCCCATGCAAGTGGGAAGGGCCCACCTCTCACCATCTGAGCGGGCTAGAAGGATCCAGGCTGGGGAATGTGTTTATTGCAGCCAAACCAGTCATCTAGTTTCCTCCTGTCCTAATCTGCCAAAAGGTCAGGCTCGTCAGTAGCTGTGGGGATTCTGGCGAGCCCTTCCTCCTCTCTCAACCCCCGACCCAGAACGCAGCTAGAAGCCGTTCTTTGCTGCAACCAACAGTCACTACCCCTGCTCGCCTTAGTGGACTCGGGGGCAGACGAGAATTTTTTGGACATTGACATCGCAGCTCAGGCAGGAATTCCCTGCGAAGTGTTGGATTCACCTCTTAATGCCAATGCTCTTAATGGACAATTCCTGGCCCAAGTCACTCACCGCACCAAGCCAGTAAACCTCATTCTGTCTGGAAACCATCGTGAGTTTATTCAGTTTCACCTTATTTCCTCACCTCATGCTCCCATAGTGTTGGGTCATCCCTGGTTAAGAACACACAACCCCCAGATTGATTGGATAACTGGCAAAATCATTAGTTGGAGTTGTTTTTGTTTATCCTCATGCCTGCAGTCTGCCCTACCGCCAGCAGAGGCCGCCGCTCCACCACCCAAGATCGAGCCGCCTGACCTGTTATCTGTCCCCATGGAATATCATAGCCTAGGAGAGGTGTTCAGTAAACAGCGAGCTCTTTCTCTTCCTCCTCATCGACCCTACGACTGTCCCATTGACCTCCTTCCCGGGGCCCCTCTGCCTTCCTCACGTCTGTTCAACCTGTCTCGCCCTGAGAGAAAATCCATGGAGAGTTACATCCATGACTCCCTGGCTGCTGGTGTCATCCGCCCATCCTCCTCCCCGGTCGGTGCTGGGTTCTTCTTCGTGTCCAAGAAGGACCGCTCACTGCGGCCCTGCATTGATTACAGGGGTCTCAATGCCATCACTATAAAAAACAAATATCCATTACCCCTCATTAACTCCGCCTTTGAACCCCTCCAGGAAGCCACCATCTTTTCCAAACTGGACCTCCGCAATGCCTACCACCTCGTCAGAATCCGTGAAGGGGACGAGTGGAAGACTGCCTTTAACACACCACTCGGTCACTTTGAGTATCTGGTGATGCCTTTTGGACTGACGAATGCCCCAGCAGTTTTTCAGTCAATGGTGAACGATGTACTCCGTGACCTCCTCAACCGGTCAGTCTTTGTCTACTTGGATGACATTCTCATTTTCTCCCGTAACAAGGAGGAGCACATTATCCATGTCAGGCAGGTGCTGCAGAGACTCCTTGAAAACAGACTCTTTGTGAAGGCGGATAAGGGAATGCTCTGGTTTTTGGACAAAATTAACATGGGATCACTCCTGTCACCGGACGTACTTCGTCTCACTGGAATAGTAACGGTCATAGTGAATATAAAATCGTCCCCATGTATCCGGCCAATGACGGGAGAGTTTTGAAAGAGACAAAACACTGTTCCATACATTTAAAAACACTTAAACAATTAAACAATGTTTACCTGCCAACAAGCAGCAGTGTGCTGTCATTTCAAACATGTTACCCCACTGTTTAACACAGTTTTACCTGTGTTTTGAAGACTCTTTCCTGGGTCAATGTGTCCTCTTTCTCCCCCCCTGGGTGTGTGTGAGACAAGTCAAGTGAGTCAGCCTGCCAACCAGCAGCAGTGTGCTGTCATTTCAAACATGTTACCCTCACTGTTTAACACAGTTTTACCTGTGTTTTGAAGACTCTTTCCTGGGTCAATGTGTCCTCTTTCTCCCCCCCTGGGTGTGTGTGAGACAAGTCAAGTGAGTCAGGCTGCCAACAAGCAGCAGTGTGCTGTCATTTCAAACATGTTACCCCACTGTTTAACACAGTTTTACCTGTGTTTTGAAGACTCTTTCCTGGGTCAATGTGTCCTCTTTCTCCCCCCCTGGGTGTGTGTGAGACAAGTCAAGTGAGTCAGGCTGCCAACAAGCAGCAGTGTGCTGTCATTTCAAACATGTTACCCCACTGTTTAACACAGTTTTACCTGTGTTTTGAAGACTCTTTCCTGGGTCAATGTGTCCTCTTTCTCCCCCCCTGGGTGTGTGTGAGACAAGTCAAGTGAGTCAGGCTGCCAACAAGCAGCAGTGTGCTGTCATTTCAAACATGTTACCCCACTGTTTAACACAGTTTTACCTGTGTTTTGAAGACTCTTTCCTGGGTCAATGTGTCCTCTTTCTCCCCCCCTGGGTGTGTGTGAGACAAGTCAAGTGAGTCAGCCTGCCAACCAGCAGCAGTGTGCTGTCATTTCAAACATGTTACCCCACTGTTTAACACAGTTTTACCTGTGTTTTGAAGACTCTTTCCTGGGTCATTGTGTGCTCACCAGGGGCACGAGAATACCCTCCACAGAAGGGGTCGTGGTTCCGTGAAGAAGGCCGAATTTGGGTGCTCATAGGCAGCCTGCTGCAGAGTCATTTTCAGGCTCCTCTCCACAATTGTCCCCCTAAAATGATTTAAAATCATTATTTTTGCATTTAAATGCATTTATTCTATCATTTATATGGTTCCCCAACACAATGCACATAGTCTGGAGCTCACTGGGGTCCTGCATATAATTTAATCAGGCGTTTTAACACTTTTTCCCATGAAAATGATTTTTAATCACTATCATGGGGCTATGAAAATAAAATTCCGGGTAATGCAGAGCACAAGTGCACCTTTTACTATTTAAATGTATTTGTATTATATATATTTGGGCTAGAAAGGTGACCTCTCTGGGTGATTTAGTCAGTTTATGGAGCTTAGCCCACAAATCCTGGATGATCCAGGCCGAATTTGGGTGCTCATAGGCGGCCTGCCAGGCGCCCCCACCCGTGGAAAGCAAAAAAAATTGAAGAAAACGCTTAATTATAACTTAAAATAATCAAAAATGAAGTTTTGAAAAATTGTCAAAAAAATGACAGAGTGCCAACGGGAGAAGGGGCCAGACTATTGGCGCTTCAGGCCGATTTTTCCCCTTCTCCGATGGTTGGTACAACGGAGAAGGGGAAAAAGTCCCTGGGCTTCATTTCCACTTCTCTGTTAAAAAGATTCATCCATACTTTTCAAACTACCGTCTGCACGAAATCGGAAACCCAGTTTTTGGGTGCACTCAGAAAAATAACGGCTGTTGCAAATCATGGAAGAATGTATCCGCTCACCAAGCACTTTGAGTGGGCCTAATTTTGTGCCTCAAGGACCCCCCAGCCTGGTTCTCTCAATACTTAAAGTTTGACATGGAGGAATGCGAGGGCACTTTGCAGGTGACTCTACCCGATTATGAGACACTATTTTGGGGCGTATTTTTTACATTTCTCTGGTTCTCCAAATAGTTTAAGTTCGACATTTTGAGCCATGGAGGAATGCGAGGGCACTTTGCAGGTGACTCTACCCGATTTTGAGGCACTATTTTGGGGCGTATTTTTTACATTTCTCTGGTTCTCCAAATAGTTTAAGTTCGACATTTTGAGCCATGGAGGAATGCGAGGGCACTTTGCAGGTGACTCTACCCGATTTTGAGGCACTATTTTGGGGTATAATTTTTACATTTTGACCCCTTTGCCCGGTTATCACCAAAGTTGAGTTGGATGATTTCGACCATGGAGGAATGTCAGGGGAGTCCGCGGGGGACTCCTGCGGGGTCATGAGGCACTATTTTGGGGTACAATTTTTACATTTTGACCCCTTTTCCCGGTTCTCACCAAAGTTGAGTTGGATGATTTCGACCATGGAGGAATGTCAGGGGAGTCCGCGGGGGACTCCTGCGGGGTCATGAGGCACTATTTTCGGACACTTTTTTCCCATTTTCCCCCCTTTTGCCTGGTTCTTTTTATTTTTATTTTTTTTCCTGTTTTGGCCCGTTTGACCCGGTTCCTTCTGCCGGGGGCACTGCCCGGTCCCGGGTGCCCCCCCCAGGGCTCGCGTACAGCCGTTTCACCCCCCACATTGACGGATTTTGACCCCTTTGCCCGGTTCTCACCAAAGTTGAGTGTGATGATTGCTGAGTCATGATGCACTATTTTGGGGTACATTTCCCCCATTATCAACACGGACTAGAGATGTCTCGGAGATGGCTCGGAGCCCACACCCTGGTTCTATGTAACCCTGGAGGAATGTCACATGAGTCGACAGGGGACTGCTGCTGGCTAATGAAGGACTATTTTGGGGTACATTTCCCCCATTATCAACACGGACTAGAGATGTCTCGGAGATGGCTTGGAGCCCACACCCTGGTTCTATGTAACCCTGGAGGAATGTCACATGAGTCGACAGGGGACTGCTGCTGGCTAATGAAGGACTATTTTGGGGTACATTTCCCCCATTATCAACACGGACTAGAGATGTCTCGGAGATGGCTCGGAGCCCACACCCTGGTTCTATGTAACCCTGGAGGAATGTCACATGAGTCGACAGGGGACTGCTGCTGGCTAATGAAGGACTATTTTGGGGTACTTTTTTTTCATTTTCACCCAAATTTCCCTGGATGAAATATTTTTTAGTTTTTTTAGTTTTTAGCCCAGTTTTGGCCACAGCGTTGCCTGGAGGATAGGACCGAGATATGACAGACTCTCTGGCCGCCTCACAAGTCACTATTGTCGGACACTTTCTTTGCTTTACCCCGGTTCTATCACTCTTTCCTCCTTTGACCATACAACCCGTTTCCTGCTGGGGTGGTGCCTGGTTCCGGGGTACCCCAAACCCTCTCATGGTCGGGGCACCATGTATTGATGCATCGGACCCAATGTTGCCATCACCAGCCCCGCGTTGGTGCGGAAGTGGGACCATCTGACCCGGTGGTAACCCAATACTTCCCTTCGTCCATGCACCATGAATTGATGCATCGGACCCAGTGTCGCAACCACCGCTCACGCTAACGCATATAAACGGAGAACTATAACATAATTTTGATCAAAATCATTATGTGTGTTTCAGGAAGGATGTCATCTGAATGCCCGGTGTGCAGACTCTTCTATCTGGCATTGAACAAACACCTTAAGCACAAGCATGCAGTGCGGAACTTGGAGGAGAGGGGAATCCTCCTGAAAATAGCCAGTGGAAGGATAAATGTTCGGACCAAACCCTGTCCCATCGCTGGGTGTTCGTACGCTGGGAAGAGACTGGACCGTCATGTAAAACATGACCACCCTGAGTTGTCCCGACATAAGGCACATCAGGTCATGGCAAGGCTGAAGCATAGTGTGGCACTGCAGTTGCTCCATGACCTCCGTGAGACTAACCCCATCATTGGAATGGCTACATCATTGGATATAGACAATGAGGAGGAATACCCCGGGCACCCTCCACCCTTCTCCCCACATACCGAGTGTGACAACGAGGACTGCAGGCAGGTGATGCTGGAAAATGTGGCATTGAGGGCTCAGAAGGATGCCCTCAATGATGAGGTGAAGACCCTGCGCTCCAGGCTGAAAAAGGAGCTAAAACCCAGGAAGCAGAGTGCTGCTGTTCTTGAGGAAGAGGACGAATGTATACGATTTAAGGGCCTGGCAATCCCAAATACCTCCGGCATAAACACAGTAGCCTCAGGCAGCAATACCCCTGTGAAGAGCCCGGTGAAGACTGTCATGCAGTCCCCAGTAACCTCCGGTAGCGAGACCCCTGTGAGGAGCCCGGTGAAGACTGTCATGCTTGCAGTAGCCTCCGGTGGGAAGAGACCGGTCAAGAACCCTGTGAAGAGCCCAATGAAGACTGTCATGCTTGCAGTAGCCTCCGGTGGAAAGAGACCGGTCAAGAACCCTGTGAAGAGCCCAGTGAAGACTGTCATATTACCAGTTTCCTCCGGTAGCGAGACCCCTGAGAAGAGCCCGGTGAAGACTGTCATGTTTGCAGTAGCCTCCAGTAGCGAGACCCCTGTGAAGACCCCGGTGAAGACTGTCATGTTTGCAGTAGCCTCCGGTAGCGAGACCCCTGTGAAGACCCCGGTGGAAACTGTCATGTTTGCAGTAGCCTCCGGTAGCGAGACCCCTGTGAAGACCCCGGTGGAAACTGTCATGTTTGCAGTAGCCTCCGGTAGCGAGACCCCTGTGAAGACCCCGGTGGAAACTGTCATGTTTGCAGTAGCCTCCGGTAGCGAGACCCCTGTGAAGACCCCGGTGGAAACTGTCATGTTTGCAGTAGCCTCCGGTAGCGAGACCCCTGTATGCCGGAAGACCCGTGCCTCTAAGCTGGCTAATGACTTGCCCTCTCCCTCAAATTACTGGTCCACTGGGTGTGGACGGGGGAATACCATGCGTGAAATCACGTTGCCTAGAAGCATGGAGGCGTACCTTCAGACATACTTGGATCACTGTTTGGGTGTCGCTCCGACAGTAAAACAGAAAGACAATGTTGTGTCGAAGATCAGCCGGATAAAGAACTTCATAGTATACATGGCCCATGGTGTTAACCGCCTGTCAGACTGGCTGTTCCTAAGAAACATGAAGATGATCCGTGGCTGGAGCGAGTATATTGTAAAGCCGGGCCGGGCAGTCACAACATCAGAGTTCTTCCTGAAGAATGTGCACCAGTTCATGGGGTACATGTCTGAGTCAAAGCCCCGGGGGTGCAAGCTCACCCAGTCTGATATGACCCACATAATGAGAGAGGTGAAAGCCAACATGAAACACTTGAATAAGGCAGTCACTCTACATCAGTTTAAGGTGAAGAGGAACAAACTGGATCGTCTGCCGAGCCAGGCGGAGCTTCTCGCCGCCATGGCGGCCGCTGAGAAGCGCATCCCGGAGCTCCTCGACCTGATGGCCGGCACGCCGACCTCAACCACCCAGAAGCTTCTCTATGGCTATCTCACCCTCCATTGGAGCCTCCTGTATGGCCACCGTACGGGCGTGTACGCAAACATGAAAAACAGTGAGGTCTTAGAGGCAGCCATAAGGGGAACTGCTGAGGGCTACATCATCCATGTGCAGGATCACAAGACGGCCAAGACATATGGCGAAGCACAGCTGGCGCTTACAGTAGAGGAGTTTAGCTGGGTCATGCGGTGGATGGGGATTAAAGAGGCATTGCTGGGTCCTCAGAATGAATTCTTCCTTTTCACAAGGGGGAATCGGGCCTCCAAGAACCTGAACGCTCACTTGAAGAGGGCATGGGCTGATGCTGGGCTAGAAACAGCCGTCACCTTCACAATCCTGCGCACTGCCCTGGCTGACAATATCAAGCATCACCAAGATCCAGAAAGCCGGTCGATTCTCGCCAGGTTTATGTGTCACGACGTAACCACGGCGGACCGGTTCTACGCGAATGCGCCAGGTATAAAGGAGGCATTGAGAATCCGCTCCATGTTCAGGGCGTCATCAGATGCGGCAGCAGCTGCATCATCATCAGAAGGATGTCTACCGCTGTCAGATGGGGAGACCTCCGAAGAGGGCTGCTATAACAGTACAACTCTATCATCTTCACCTGATGGGTCATTGGAGCGGCAGCAGCAGCGGAAGCGGAAGCGGGAGGGAAAGAGGCCAATGAAGTCGGGACCGGGGCTGGTTGACACTCCTGATGATGGGGCAGGGGCCGTGGACTCAACCTGTTTGCCCTGGTGCACCGTGAGAATTAGACGCCTAATTTGGTCCCCTGAATCCCGCTAAACATTGTGAATATGTATACCGTGTATATAATTATTATTATAATCCTGTGTATACATTTTGTAAATAGTACAATATCTCCAGGGCGCATAACTGCACTTTACAAGCCAGGAAAGGTGCCAGAATCCTGGGCATACATTTTGTTAATAGTGCAACACCTCCAGGGCGCATAACTGCACTTTAAAACGTAGGTTAAGAAATTTAGTAGTACTGTTATAGTAGCAGTAGTACGTGTAAATAGTTTATGTTTTAGCCTCTCTGTACTGTCAACTGTGTTTTTTGTTCAAATAAAATAAAAAAAAAAAAAAAACAATAACCTTGATGATTACCAGGGGCAGAAAAAGTGCCACTTTCCATCAGCACCGGGGAGGCACTCTCCTTGGTGCTGAACCCTGTGATGAGCGCTCAAGTGTTGGCGGAGGAGGTGTAAGCCAGAGGAGGGTGAACAAAAGTTAAAGTGTTTGAACCTCCAGCCCAGAAGGGGGGGTGATGCCGTGAAGAAAGCCGAATATGGATGCTGATGGGCGGACACAGAAGCACCATAAAACCACCCCCTTGTAAGGTCACCAGGGGCACGAGAATACCCTCCACAGAAGGGGGGGTGATGCCGTGAAGAAGGCCCAATATGGATGCTGATGGGCGGACACAGAAGCACCATAAAACCACCCCCTTGTAAGGTCACCAGGGGCACGAGAATACCCTCCACAGAAGGGGGGGTGATGCCGTGAAGAAGGCCCAATATGGATGCTGATGGGCGGACACAGAAGCACCATAAAACCACCCCCTTGTAAGGTCACCAGGGGCACGAGAATACCCTCCACAGAAGGGGGGGTGATGCCGTGAAGAAGGCCCAATATGGATGCTGATGGGCGGACACAGAAGCACCATAAAACCACCCCCTTGTAAGGTCACCAGGGGCACGAGGTTCTGGTGGGTGTGAATACCTGTGTTTAGTCCGTGGGGGAGTGCTTAACTGTGGGGGCCCGGGGACTCAGGGTGTGCAAGGTTATGGAGGTCCCACTGTTAGGGGCCCATGCTGGAGGTAATTAGTCCGTCCTTGGGGCTCTGTGAGCGGGCAAAAAGAGGTGATTTCCCCCTGGTCTCTGCTGGAGGTGCAGAGTCCCACTGTTAGGGGCCCATGCTGGAGGTAATTAGTCCGTCCTTCGGGGCTCTGTGAGCGGGCAATGAGAGGTGATTTTCCCGGTCTCCGCCCTGGAGGTGTGAAATAAACAGAGTCCCCCTGTTAGGGACTGGTGCTGGAGGTCTCTAGTCCGTCCTTCGGTGCTCTGTGAGCGGGCAAAAAGAGGTGATTTCCCCCTGGTCTCTGCTGGAGGTGCAGAGTCCCACTGTTAGGGGCCCATGCTGGAGGTAATTAGTCCGTCCTTGGGGCTCTGTGAGCGGGCAGAGAGAGGTGATTTCCCCCTGGTCTCTGCTGGAGCTGTGAAAGAAACAGAGTCCCACTGTTATGGGGACATGCTGGAGGTAATTAGTCCGTCCTTGGGGCTCTGTGAGGGGGCAGAGAGAGGTGATTTTCCCCTGGTCTCTGCTGGAGCTGTGAAAGAAACAGAGTCCCACTGTTATGGGGACATGCTGGAGGTAATTAGTCCGTCCTTGGGGCTCTGTGAGGGGGCAGAGAGAGGTGATTTCCCCCTGGTCTCTGCTGGAGGTGCAGAGTCCCACTGTTAGGGGCCCATGCTGGAGGTAATTAGTCCGTCCTTGGGGCTCTGTGAGCGGGCAGAGAGAGGTGATTTTCCCGGTCTCCGCCCTGGAGGTGTGAAATAAACAGAGTCCCCCTGTTAGGGACTGGTGCTGGAGGTCTCTAGTCCGTCCTTCGGTGCTCTGTGAGCGGGCAAAAAGAGGTGATTTCCCCCTGGTCTCTGCTGGAGGTGCAGAGTCCCACTGTTAGGGGCCCATGCTGGAGGTAATTAGTCCGTCCTTGGGGCTCTGTGAGGGGGCAGAGAGAGGTGATTTTCCCCTGGTCTCTGCTGGAGCTGTGAAAGAAACAGAGTCCCACTGTTATGGGGACATGCTGGAGGTAATTAGTCCGTCCTTGGGGCTCTGTGAGGGGGCAGAGAGAGGTGATTTCCCCCTGGTCTCTCCTGGAGGTGTGAAATAAACAGAGTGCTACATTTTGTAAATAGTGCAATATCTCCAGGGCGCATAACTGCACTTTACAAGCCAGAAATAATGTTTAAATGGTCGGGGAAAGTATTTTTAAATGTCTGGAAGAGAGTTTTAGACAGTCATTTTGCACGAAATCATTTAACATAGACGCTCTCCTGAAAATGCACAGAATATGTGCTTTTTCAGGAGACCGTCAATGTTAAATGATTTCGTGCAAAATGACTGGCTAAAACCTCGGAATAAGTGTTTGAAAAGCGGGGAAAAGTTGTTTAAAATAGTCTGATACCTCCAGGGCGCATCACCAAAAATGTACAAGCCAGGGAAGATGCCTGAATCCCGGATACTTTAGGTCTGTCACTTAGGGTGACCGCACCACTCCGACGCTCCCGAGAGTGGACGTCCATTGTTTGTAAGGCACCTAAGAGGGATAAGGGAATGCTCTGGTTTTTGGACAAAATTAACATGGGATCACTCCTGTCACCGGACGTACTTCGTCTCACTGGAATAGTAACGGTCATAGTGAATATAAAATCGTCCCCATGTATCCGGCCAATGACGGGAGAGTTTTGAAAGAGACAAAACACTGTTCCATACATTTAAAAACACTTAAACAATTAAACAATGTTTACCTGCCAACAAGCAGCAGTGTGCTGTCATTTCAAACATGTTACCCCACTGTTTAACACAGTTTTACCTGTGTTTTGAAGACTCTTTCCTGGGTCAATGTGTCCTCTTTCTCCCCCCCCTGGGTGTGTGTGAGACAAGTCAAGTGAGTCAGCCTGCCAACCAGCAGCAGTGTGCTGTCATTTCAAACATGTTACCCTCACTGTTTAACACAGTTTTACCTGTGTTTTGAAGACTCTTTCCTGGGTCAATGTGTCCTCTTTCTCCCCCCCTGGGTGTGTGTGAGACAAGTCAAGTGAGTCAGGAGAATGCGAATTCCCATGTCAACACAGTCTCATTCCTGGCTACATCGTTGAGGAAGGAAAGATTAGGACCGACCCTGAGAAGATCCAAGCGGTGGCGGGGTGGCCCAAACCAACCTCAGTTAAACTGCTTCAACAGTTTTCTTGGTTTCGCCAATTTTTATCGGCGCTTCATTCAGAGACTACAGCAGAGTGGCGGGCCCTTTAACCAGACTCACTTCCCCTACAAACTGGTTTTTTCTGGACTCCAGAGTGCGATGCAGCCTTCTCGGAGCTAAAGAGACTTTTCACCACTGCCCCTGTGCTCATCCACCCTGATTCCTCTCGCCAGTTTGTGGTGGAGGTCGATGCCTCCAACACCGGGGGTAGGGGCAGTTCTTTCCCAGCGCTCGGAACGAGACCAAAAAATTACATCCATGTGCATTTTTCTCTCGCCGCCTCACTCCAGCTGAGAAGAAACTATGACGTGGGTAACAGAGAGCTGCTGGCTGTCAAACTTGCCCTAGAGGAGTGGAGGCACTGGCTGGAGGGAGCCGAGCTCCCTTTTATTGTATGGACAGACCACAAAAACTTGGCGTACATCCAATCTGCCAAGCGCCTTAACTCTCGTCAGGCTCGATGGGCCCTGTATTTCGGCCCGCTTCTCATTCACCCTTACCTACCGTCCAGGGTCACGGAACCTCAAGCCGGACGCTCTCTCTCGCCAGTTCGCTTCCGAAGGACCAGCTGCCAATCCAGACACTATCCTGCCTGCCTCCTGCGTGGTGGCGGCTGTTACCTGGGAGATTGAGTCATTGGTTAAGGAGGCTCAGCGGGCGCAACCTAACCCAGGTAACTGCCCAGCTAATAGTCTTTTTGTGCCTACCCCTGTTCGCTCCAAGGTCCTGCAGTGGGCACACGCCTCCCGTCTCTCCTGTCATCCTGGTGTCCATCGCACACTGTTTATTCTAAACAACGGTTCTGGTGGCCTTCCATGGCTCAAGACACCAGGGCCTTTGTTGCTGCCTGTACAGTATGTGCCCGCGCCAAGTCCTCCCACCAATCTCCCTCTGGCCTGCTTCGGCCGCTGCCGGTACCTAGGCGTCCTTGGTCGCATGTGGCCTTGGATTTTGTCACTGGACTTCCACTGTCACAAGGAAATACCATCATCCTAACTATTGTGGACAGATTTTCCAAGATGGTACACTTTGTTGCTCTTCCCAAGCTTCCCACAGCCCGAGAGACTGCAGATCTTCTGGTCAATCATGTTGTTCGACTCCATGGGATTCCCACCGACATCGTCTCTGACCGGGGTCCCCAGTTCATTTCCCACGTTTGGAAAGCCTTCTGTCAGGCTCTGGGAGCATCAGTGAGCCTGTCATCTGGATATCATCCTCAGACGAACGGGCAAACGGAACGGGCCAACCAGGATCTGGGGGCGGCTCTTCGCTGTGTGGCTTTCAGGAACCCTTCGTCATGGTGCCCACATCTGCCATGGATCGAATATGCCCACAACTCCCTGCCAAATGCAGCCACAGGTATTTCACCCTTTCATTGTGCCATGGGTTTCCAACCACCCCTGTTTCCATCCCAGGAAGAGGAGGTTGCTGTTCCTTCCGTTCAGACCCACCTTCGTCGCTGTCATAAGGTGTGGAGGGATACCCGAGCCGCCCTGCTCCGCTCCGCTGCCCGCAACTGCCTCATCGCAGACCGCCACAGGACCCCGGCTCCCAACTACTTACCAGGTCAGAGTGTTTGGCTTTCCTCCAAAGATCTCCCACTCAAGACAGAGTCGAAGAAACTCACGCCACGTTATGTCGGCCCCTTCATCATCGACTCAGTTATCAACCCATCTGCAGTAAAACTCAAGCTTCCCCCACACATGAAGGTTCATCCGACATTTCATGTTTCTCTGTTAAAACCTGTTGCCAGCAGCCCCTTGTCTCCTCCAGTGAGTGTTCCCCCACCCCCCCGCATCATCAATGATCACCCAACCTACACCGTCAGGCGATTGTTGGACGTTCGTCGCCGTGGAAGGGGATTCCAATATTTTGTGGATTGGGAGGGCTATGGTCCAGAGGAGAGGTCTTGGGTTCCCCGGTGAAACATCGTGGGCGCGTCCCTGGTTCGGGACTTCCACCGGGATAACCCTGGTAGACCTGGTAGACCTGGTAGACCGCCTGGAGGCGTCCCTTAAGAGGGGGGTACTGTGGTGGCTCTACTCTTCAGCCACCTCCCTTGTGAGTGTGTGTTCCCTTTCCCTGTCTGTGTGGGCGTGGTGGCTGTCACTCCTGGCTCCCGGCTCAATCTCCACCTGCTGCAAATCTCCACCTGGTGCAATCAGCTTTACACACCTGATTCCCATTCAGCCATTTACTAATGGTATATCAGCGGAGGCTCCACAACATGTCAGCGCCAGATCGTTGTTTAATCCCCAGTGGTAACTCTCAGCCGATTTAAAACTATTTCTCTGTACACGGAATACTTTTCTCATCTGTTTCTCTTATGCTCCAGGATCACTATCCAGCCGCCTTGTTACCATCACCTGCCGCCACCAGTCATCATTCCAACCGGATTACTCTCCACACTCACCAGTCTTCATTCCTACAGGATTACTCTCCACGCTCCTCCACCTCACAATAAACCTTTTTCCAACACTCTGCCGTGTCCTGCGTTTGGGTCCTATCGGATATCGTAACAAAATACAGATGCTGGTTTATGTTGTGACCTTTCTAAATGTTTCACATGTTTCTGTATTGGGAGTTAACACAACACACAGGATGCATTTAAACGTAGGGTGTCTGCCCCTTTCACCAGAAGATTCATTTGGGTGTTAAGAAAAGAACATGGCTGTATTACTTATAGTTATTTGTATTTGATGTCCAATCTTTTAGTTCATCTTGTTTTCCTGTAATACCTGTTAGGCTTTGGGAAGAAACACAGCCGGATAATGGAGCAGAGAGGACACACTGTGCATACATCAGTCCCTCCGCCTGGTGGAACGACCAGTCCTGTAGGAACCATCTGCCTTGGATCTGTGAGAAAGAAGCTTAACATTGGTGTCTGTTGGGATACTAAACATGCAATCATGCTTTTACAATTTAGTTTAAATCGAGTTATTTAAAACTATACAAAATGCCTGATTTCATGAATAAGAATTACTTTGCTCGAATTGATAAATCACATTTATTTAGTGTTTTTGTTTAGGATTAATATCAGTAATAAATAAATAGTAATTTAATTAGTTTTTGCCAACTTTTGTTTGCCTCAATTAAATTAGTATTTGTATTAATCCTTTTACATATCTTATGTAACGTTCTTATGAACTGGAAAGTCAGAAAGCCCAACTGCTTCAATTGAAATAGATGGCTGGAGGACTTCCTAAACATCTTCAGTATGGACGAAGCTGCTTTCTCCCTGTTATATTTGGTTAAGCCAGACAACAGGCATTTGGATAAGATAAGGGCTTTCCTGGACTCAAACCATCTCGGCTGCCAATAATAAATATAATAATTATAATAATATTAATTAATAAATAAAGAGAAATAAGCTATGAAGAAAGTAGTATTACATATCCCGCTTCAATCTCATTAGTATGCATAAAAAAGTGACAGGTCACACCCAAGTCCCGCCCCCTAATTATGTTAATGACCCCCCTTTGATATGCTAATGAGCCCTTTGTTCGAGGTGTTATCGCGTACAGGTGTGACATCCTCCCCGGTACCCCCCCCCCCCCCTCAGCCCACCCCCCCCTCCCCCTCACATACAGGTGCTACATCCTCTCAGGTAGCCCCCCACCCCGCTCAGCCCCCACCCCTCTCAACCCCCTCCTCCTCCCCCCTCCTGTCCGGTCGGCATGTTCGTTACAGTTTAAATCTTCCGGGGCAGAATTAGAAAAGTGCCGGTTAAAGGTCTTCTATGTTATTTAATGAGCTTTGAAACAAACTGATATGATTCGATATTAAACCAACTAATTATAGTAGATTAATTAACTATTCAAAAACGTGTACAGTAATTTACAATAACACGGGAATAATAAACGGACTGCTCTCCCCCTCCTGACAACACGACAGTATCAAAGTCGCGGGTCCAATAATGAGTGACTCGACAGTAAAACTAAAACATATCTATAAATAGTTTAGGTAGTTTGAGAGGTAAATAAAATAGCTACGTGTGATATCTGAAGAGTGTGTTTTGTTCCGCTCACCGCATGCAGAGATGCATGTCGAATAGTCCGCAGCATCGGATCTCCCTCCGTCAGCAACAGCGGGTATCCCTCCGTCAGATTAGACGTTACTAGCGTTTATGTCCATGCATAATCAGCCCCTATAGGACATCTTTTGTCTGTCACACACTATTCTTGTATGTCACATAAGAGGTGCAACTGATGCGGTATTGCGCTAAAGGGGATATCCTTCTGGCCGGAGAGATTTCCATCCACACACACACACACACACACACACACACACACACACACACACACACACACACACACACACACACACACACACACACACACACACACCCATACCCGTATTCCCCTCCTACCCCGCCTTTTTTTTTTTTAAATAAGAGTTGGGTTAATAACTAAGGAGGCTCTCTTGAAGTGTACGGATGGTGAACTAATGTTTAATTACTATACTAACTATAAGGGCCTCTCTTTGTTGAAAGGAGGGGTAATCTGGTAATAAATGCAACAAAGTCTCTCTGAAGAGGTTGGCAATAAATTAAAGATCTTAATGACCCCATGGCGTTTGGTTTTTTTCTTTATGTTTAATTACATCAAATCCACTAATAAAATAATCCCTATATGAAGTTATATGTGTCATCTTTCCTGAAACTGAAGTGCTGTCCGTTTTACAAACAAGTTATCTTTCTGCTTCTTCACCCCTGAATTGTCCTCCCCCGTCCCTATTACTTCAGCCATCACATCAAGTCAGATCTGTGAAATTAAACACCTCTTCTCAAAGCGTGACTTCCCTATTGGGGGAGTGGGGCAGTAGGGCCTAACCCGATTTGGCCAAATATACTAACATGCAGAACATATGGTATGTTTTGAAAAAAGACTAACCATCTATCCAGTTCAATCTGTCTTTAAGATGTGACATTGTGCTCTGACTTTTTCCCGTAAAATCGTGACAAACTATTACTTATTAAATTTGACCTCATACTGCTTGGTTGAAAATGATAGATGAGCATTTTACCAACAGATCAACGCGCAATCAACCCATACAGGACATCTCTTTCTACACATTATGTGTTATCACTATAATATCATGTCATTATTTAATGTTGTTTTGTTTGTGTGTGTGTGTGTGTACAACGAAGTCTCTTTGAGAGGAAAATTATAATTTAAAGATCTTATTACCCCCTTATTGTTTAACTACTTCACACAACTATTAAAGAATCCCTATATGAAGTTACATGAGGCTACATTTACTGGTGTGCTTCCCTAGATGATGTAAATAGTCTAAGTGTCATGTTAGGGGGGCATTACGGACCTCAGGAGTCCGCCCTTGGAGGCTTGGAGAGCGGATAAAGAGAGGTGTAGAACTAACAAAAAATAATTAAGTATTTGCAATGCATAAACATAGAAGTTATCACTGTCATATTATGATCACTTAATGTAAGTAAGTTTAAGTAAAACTAACACAAGTCAATATTATTCACCTAGGCATTAGTGGGCTTGAGGGTCTCAGGGAGCGTGGACAAAGTGACTTGTCTCTGTATTTGAGGATTCTCAGTGCAGGCACTAACAGGAAGCTGCTGTGCATTAGTGGAGAGTCCTCTGAAGGCAGCTGTTATTTCATTCACACACTCATCTGTTACCTGCTGACTCCTCATAGTAAGTCTAGCCAAGTCAGCTGTTAAGTTGTCCATACCATCGCTTGATAACTGGTAACTTTTGATTGACAGTCCAGCCATGGCAGCTGCCAACTCGTCCATATAATTCTTAAGAACGTGGTGACAATACTACAAAAAAAAGTGTATATATTAGGTCAGTTAACCTTGAAGAGCTAAACAGTTCAAGTGGTAAGTAACTAAGTATTTGCAATGAATAAACATAGAAATGATCACTGTCATATTATATAATCACTTAATATGGAGATAAGTAAAACTGACACAGACAGTTTAAACTGCTTGTTAAAATGCTATTGCTTAGTGTGTTTTCTCAGCACACTAACATAAATAAGGATGTATAATATAAAAAACTAGAAAACGATATAGTATTTTCAAGTCTTACGGTAAAATTAAGAATAAGTCACATTAAAGTGTGTCATGATTTTCCGTAAAAAAGTCAAGTATAGTTTGTCAAAAGAATATGAAAAAATCATTTTGTAGAGTAGTATGTTGAAAATCTCAGTGTTTAACTGAACACACCTACATGTGATAACGCCTCGAACAAAGTGGTAATTAGCATACAAAGGGGGGTCACTAGCATCAGAGGGGGAAAGGTGCTACGGGAATGAACTTTGAGGAGGGGGAACTTGTAAGAATTTCCAGCTTTTGAAGATAATTATATGGTACCCGTCCTTACAGCTAAACAAATCCTATGCCAGGTATTCTACAGACCACAAGAAGCACAAGAAGCCCCAGAAAGTATTACATTCAGAGCTAATAATGGTGAAACCGAAGAAGAAGCAAAGCAGATTATAATCGTTGCGGGTGAAAGGATAGAGAATTTGCAAGTGATGTTAATGCACTTATCTGATATAAAAAAATGCATTCATTTACTTCCAAGAGACCCCTAAACATCTACTTGGGCAATGTGAATTGAACGATAAACCGATCACTGTAAATGAAACGCGGAGAGAAGCAGCAGTGCAAATCGTTAAGTCTATTACCTTGAATGCACTACGACATTAACTTGGTCAAATGTAATATGTCTTTCTGAAAATGTGGCGAATGGTGTGTTTTTCAATTAAGCAACCATAACAAATTAAAATGTGTTTTATTCTTGCTTTCATATATAGTAATAGTATTAACTCCTTTGACTAGACTGTACTAAAATAAGACGTTTCACTGTTAAATAAAAAAAATGGAAGTAGAAAATCGAGATAATGATGAGGTTCGTTATGTATCCAGTAACTATGAACAGCAGTTGAAAATGTTATTTAACCCTTTAACTCTAATAGACAAATCTAAAATAGCCTCTAGCTTATCTATAAGTTTGTGATTTTAACACTTATTCACTGACACAAGGCAGATTTTGGCTTTTTTCTCATGCCAAGATACTTTTAGACACACTTTGAGGTATGCAAAACCTTAAAACTAGAAAATGAAGTACATTGTCTGATTAGATTTTTTCTTAAAGACTGTTTCTCTAAAAGGCAAGTTTTGTGATTTTTAACACTTATTTACTTTTTTCTCTCTTTTCTTGTGTTACCAAGATACTTTTAGATACACTTTTGATGTATGCAACACTTAACAAAAGGGTATAATATGAAGTACTTTGTAAGGAATGGGGGTTTCTTTAATACCCCGTTTTTTTATTTTAAAAAACACTTGTACAGTTAAATAATGTAGGTTTTCTCTGATATTTTAGTTATTTTCAGCTACCAAGATACTTTTTTGATACACTTTAATGTAGGAACATTTGGCAACTGGTAGAATGTCAATTATTTTGTAATAAAATGTATTTTCTTAAAGACTGTGACTCTAAAAGGGGAAGTTTTTTGTTTTTTTTTCTCCCGTTGTCTTTCACTTACTTTTTTGGATACAGTTTTATGTATGACAACTCTACAACTGGTAGAAAGTTAAGTACTTTTTCTGAACAGATTTTCTTTAAGACTGTGACTCTTAAAGGTAAGACAATCCAGTTTTATGGAAGTAACTTAAATTATTTTTTTTTTGTTTTTTCTCCTACAAAGATACTTATAGTTACACTTTAATGGATGCAAAACTTTATAACTTGGTAAAATATTCATTATTTTGTAATGAATTGAGTTTTCTTTTTTGTTTTTGTTTTTCAACATACTATTGTACACAATGACTTTTCCATATATATATATATTTTTTTTTTTCAGACAAACTATACTTTTGACTTTTTCCGTAAAATTGTGACAAACTATTACTTATTCTTACATTTGACCTCTTGCTGCTTGGTTGGAAATGATAGATGAAAAAGCTACAAAGCTTAAAGAACTTTTCTAAAAACTCTCAATTCTACAGATGACTCCCCCCACTCAACGCAATAAGTCCACCCCCCCCCCACTCAGCAAATCATCTAAAACGAAGGACCCCACTAAGACGCCCGTTGAAAACTAGCCAGGGATCTGAGAAAAACCAAGTCTCCCCCCGCGAGATGCAGCCAGGAACAAACTCCTGGACTACTATCGTCCCCAGCATTGTGGACACCCAAATCTTGCAATACTACAGCTGCTGATGTTACTCCTGGGGCCAAGACGTCTCTGTTTTTGAACATAGTGAAATCGGAGTTGGTTGATATTCTGGAGAGGGTGCTGCATCGGTACAGAGAAGAAATCTGCAATGGATCCCGAGTCAGTCACCCCAGCCAGAGGCAACACGATTGTGTGAATGACATTCCAGAATATTTCTTCAGAAACAATTACAACGCGTTAATGAAAAAGACTTTGGCTCGCCGACTTTATTACTGCGATTGACCAGAGTCTTAATGATATAAACATTTACATAGCTGAATGAAGGATCCAAGGCGCTTCGGAGGCTTTTCTGCACAATCTCAAAAACTGCAGACGCCTCAAGGAGAGACTTGAAAAGATCCACGCCGAGCTGGATGGAGAGGAAGAAGACTAATAACCAGCGGTTGATTTGAAGCCGGGGATTTTTTCGATACTTTGACTTTTCTTTAAAGTAAAATAAAAATGGGTAACTACTATGGAAAACAATCTGTATTTATCTATCAGAATGCAGTCAATACCTGTTTAATAAGTGTGTTGTTGATGACGATTGAAAACAGAATGAGTAGTGATCCCCGTGTAAACAGAACGGCTGAAGTTTGTAAACTAGAAGACATTTTGGATATCGTTCATTATGTCAGTACTATTCCGGGTCATTGGGAAACGATTGTAAACGAAACATTTAAAGTGGTACTGGAATCTTCATTTTCCGAAACATTCTGTAACATTACCGAAGAAATGAAACAAACACCAAAAGTGTATCATGTGCTCGCATTGTATGCTCTGTTTGTAGATGTAATGCATCTTTGTGTCAAAAACAGCATACACATGAATACTTTGGCCGAAGTGCAAAAACTCCATTATAATATTTCCCTTCATCTGGGGGATTCTATGCTGGAAAAGATCCTGGGGATGTTGCAATCAGTATAATTGTATTATTGATTCCTATGGGGTGAAAACAATAAATTGTAAATATGAAATTCTGCAAATAAAAAAAGTGTTTTTTACATTTAAAAAAAACTTGTCTTCAAATCATAGTATAGTATTTCCTACATATCATTTTAAAAAAGAGTCACAGTGTAGAATGTCCAAACATTTAATTTAAAAGTACTAGTATAGTATGTTAAAAGTATCTTGAAAAAAGTCCAAGTATAGTATGTAGTTAAGAAATATATTATATAGTTTTGTCTGCAATGTCAGTATAGGATCTCTAATAAAAAAAATAAAAAAATGAGAGAAAGTCATAGTATAGTTTGACAAAAAGATCCTGAAAAAGTCATGACACTGTGTGTTGAAATGGTTTTGAATAAACACATCAGTATTTTAAAAAGTAAAATTGTATCAAGTGCATCAGACAACTCAAATTACTCCATTTGAACCATATTATAAATAAGTAAAGAATGGTCATAGTATATAGCAGGGGTGTTTAATAGTTTTCTGTGTGTCGGTGTTTCAGTGTTTCAGTGTTTCAGTGTTTCTGTGTTTCAGTGTTTCAGTGTTTTGTGTTTTTGTGTGTCAGTATTTCAGTGTTTCAGTGTTTCAGTGTTTTGTGTGTCAGTGTGTCAGTGTTTCAGTGTTTCAGTGTTTCAGTGTTTCTGTGTTTCAGTGTTTCAGTGTTTTCAGTATTTCAGTGTTTTGTGTTTCAGTGTTTCAGTGTTTCAGTGTTTTGTGTTTCTGTGTTTTGTGTTTCAGTGTTTTTTGTGTTTCAGTGTTTCAGTGTTTCAGTGTTTTTGTGTTTTCTGTGTTTCTGTGTTTTTGTGTGTCAGTGTTTTCAGTGTGTCAGTGTTTCAGTGTTGCAGTGTTTCAGTGTTTTCAGTGTTTCGTGTTTCAGTGTTTCAGTGTTTTTGTGTTTCAGTGTTTCAGTGTTTTGTGTGTCAGAGTGTCAGTGTTTACAGCCTTTCTTTGCTCTGATCAATCCCCAGGGATCCTCCCCTGGAAGGAATATAGCAGGATGAGAGAAAAACATTTAAAAAAAAACGTATCTTAGAAGTGGCTATAACATTTGATGCAATTCTAAAAGATAGTCAGATTCCTAAAAAGTTACAAACGGATGCTGGAAAAGAATTATTTGTTTCTTCAGCAAGGCTTCAAAAATCTTGTTAAATAATTCCGGGCCGGCTAAAATAACTGGATGGCCTACCTGCCTGTCAGCCTTCCATCTGTGCACAAACTTATCTCGTGCCCTCATTGGTCATGTGCGCGTTCGTGTGTGTTGGAGGAGGGGCTCTGTAAGGAAGTGGCAGATTTGTTCAGGCTGTGTATTTTCAAATTCTAGCGCACTCGAGCTGGTTTCTCCAAAATGACCTACCCCACCTTTAATGGCCTAAACAACCCAATTAACAAAGTGCTTATACAAATGAAACATCAAGGTGGAGATATTGTATTTATGCAAGAAACACATCTGTCAAAAGTACTGTGTGTGTGTGTGTGTGTGTGTGTGTGTGTGTGTGTGTGTGTGTGTGTGTGTGTGTGTGTGTGTGTGTGTGTGTGTGTGTGTGTGTGTGTGTGTGTGTGTGTGTGTGTGTGTGTGTGTGTGTGTGTGTGTTTGTGTTTGTGTTTGTGTTTGTGTTTGTGTTTGTGTTTGTTTTCTTTTATGTTTCTGCTCCAGGTTGCAACATTGTTGATAAAGTCAAGCACCGACACCTGTCTGCTCTCAAATTCCCGCATTATGTCTTGCGGGAACCAATGAAGTCCAGGGCAAATAATTGCAAGTCTCTTCAGTGCGCATGTCACAAAACGAGATGCATTGTGGGACATGTAGTTTATGGGCAACCCGCTTCTGTAAAGTGGCATGTAACCGTATAATAAACGTATTATATTCTTTGCAAGCTCTTGCGGGGCCACATAAAATGAAGTCGCGGGCCGGATTTGGCCCCCGGGCCTTGAGTTTGAGACCCCTGCATTAACCCATTGAGTTACAGGATACAGAGCCCTTTAACAGTAAATACAGTGTTTTCATAATTACATTAGTTCAAGGGGGGCAAAGAAGGAAGAAAAAAAAAAGCACAGAGATAAACACAAAGAAAGCAAATAATAATAATGATAATGGAATAGAAAGAGAAAAATTATGAATCAATAATATATAAATATATATTAAATGCTCACAGCTCACTGCTCAATCCAACCTTATTCTTTATCAAGTGGATCTTGTAAGGAGTCATAAAAGTCCAGAAAGGGTTTCCATGTTCTAATAAAGGTGTTAGAGGAGCCCCTGAGTAAGAACTTAATTTTCTCTAACTGTAAGAAGTACATAACATATTTGACCCACTGAGAAAAGGATGGAGGGGAATGTTGCTTCCATTTTAGAAGAATCAAACGTCTCGCAAGAAGTGTAGAAAAGGCTATAACTACATGGGCACTGTTTGGTAGGGTCTGGGTGATTTTTGGAGACTAGCTGTCACTCTATCCAGAGTGGCAACCTGTTTTCATATCGACTTTCTTCTTCTTCCTCCAGGCCTGAGCGTTGGGAGGAGGTGAAGAGGGCGGTGGACTGGGTCTGCTGGGCGGACCGGCAGTACCCGTGTGTCTACAGCCGGCTGGAGTTTGGATTCAGCTGGGAGTCCTCCACCCGCCAGCTGCTGGGCTTCGAAGGCCTCCCTCCCTTCTCCGCTCTCAGGGGACTGAACCTGCAGAAGACCGTCCCCCAGGTTCTGGTCCACTGAGCAGGATAGTGAGAGGGAGGCAGTGGCGGTTCTACGGGGTGGCACGGGGTGGCAGCTGCCACCTCAGAAAAATGCCTTGCCACCCCAGCTGCCACCCCAGTTGGCAGCTTTGTTTTGAAAGAAAAGTTGTGGCTCATCGGACATTTATGAGAGAAAATCTATAATATCCGAGTGCAAGTGAATGCAGCACAAGACGCGAGCCTTGTAACCCCTCCCCCGGCCCTGGCGCGAGCTTGGAAATATGATTGGCGGCGATTTCATTTGAACGGGGGACAGCGCAAAACGAGAAGCATTTCGGATCCAAGAAGACGGAAGGAATGAGGTATTTGCGGTCTACAATGACAGAGAAGAGACTGTCAAGTTTGGCTGTACTCAGCATTGAATCAAAATGCACTAAAGCTTTAAATCTTAATAAGTTTGTGAGGCGTTTTGCTGAACATGATGGTAATCGCCACATTCAGCTGTAATAGGCATGCCAACTTGATGCTCTGCTCACGGATGACTCGATGAGCATATACAACTGTTAAGATGATGACCTTACGTGTGTATAAGTGGGGGTCTGCCCCCCAAAAACAGTTTCAAGTCCTGAGAGAGTCAAATAAGGTGTGTAAAACTTCACTGCCCAGCCAAAAAAAAGTAACCACTTTGATTTAACTAGGCCAAGGACTTTCCACTGGATAATAACTACAGCGATGTATATGTTTTAGCTGAATACACGTTTTTTAACCCTAATTGATGCAGTTAGTCACTTCTTTAATGTTTGTTCTTTCTGATGTAAAGTCCAGGTTGTAACTGTTTGCAGTAAAGTCGTGGGGCGTTGAACTGTTCTTTTGATTCTTATGATATATGATAGTAATTATTTGTCTTTCAAATTTGAAGGAGGGTGAGCAAGCATCTTGAGGAACATTCATCATCAACTCCTCCAAAAAATATAGTTTATTCAATAATAAATGAATATGTGAATCATAACAGTGATTGACAGCTGATAGGAATAATATGATTGTTAATAGTATCATATTAATTTAGACAAACATCGACGAGACAGTTAATTAATGTACTTATTGCAGCAGTCTGCATAGATGTGGTACCCCTGCTGGTCTAAGAGTGAGACAAACCAGGCGCACCGGATTCATTTTAGAAGTGGGGGGGCCAAAAAAGTGCGTGTGTATGGCCCAATCCCAAACTACGCCCGACACACTCCCCCTCCGGGACGGAGTGAACTCCGTGGAGTGACACATGAGGCTCCCTCCTGTCAGATGGAGGGAGACAGCGGCAAGCTTTGGGACAAACTCCCCTCTCTCCGGCAGAAACAGGAAATACCGTAACTACAACGGTTTCAAATCAGCATCTCTTTGACAAAAAATGTAAATTAATAACTCAAATAAAACTCCAAACATCTTTAATTGTGTTACTTTTTTGTAAAGCTCTTTTAGTTTTAAACCTTATGTTTATAAGCTTATTAGTTTTTGCAACAGTCTGTAAATATACACAACTTTATAATAAAATGCACACAATTACCTTTTTCTAGACTAAACACAGGTAGCCTATGATCCTAAGTTAAAAACATATGAGGTTATCATGAGGTTGTTAACATCGCAGTTTATCAGTGGGTTATTGATTCTGCATCAGTCTTAGGACAGTCATACTATGAAGTCTTCATGGACAACATAATCAGCTGATCATCGTACAGTCAGAGACAACTGTTCATGGAGGCTTGGGCACTTTTTCCAGTTATTAACTCCGGTATTAACATAGCTATCATCTCCACATTTTGAGAAAGTTACAAGCCGTTTGACAGCAGCAAATCTGCATATTTCACAGAAGGCCCGTTTAGTGGTTTTGCAAATAATTAACCACTCTCTGTTTTTGTACCATTCTGCGTTGAAGTACCTTTCTCTTTGCCCAGACGATCTAGCGGTCTCCTTTTTTTCGACAGTTAGCTGTACAGCTTTACCCGCCTCAATGTCCCGACAACAAACCTCCATGCAGTCAGAACCAGCCTGTTTCGGTTCAACGATGGCGGTGGGGGTGGCGGCGGCGGTTTTGACAGTCTCTGCGGCCGCAGAGCTGCTGCTTTTGGGTTTATCTATTCTCGCTTCGCTGGTTCTTCTATGATTGATGAAGGTCCAGGCTCCGGAGAAGTGGATGTCAGGGATGTGACCTTCCAGTTGTTAAATGTAAGTTTAGATTAACTGTATTTAGTTTTCTTCTGCACTGGTTCTTCTGACTTGTTTGCAAGTGTATCTATTCTTTCTATCTGGTTTAACGGCTGACACACACAGAACAACGTAACAAATAAAGTAAACAACGTAACAAGTAAACACATCTAAGCTTTTTTATTGGTTGTAATTTACATGGATACATTTGAATGGTGTGACAATGTCCTATTTGATTGGGTTAACATTTACATATTCTTCCTGTTATGTCTGCCTGCTTTATTTTACCTAATGCAAACCTGCTCCATCGAAATCAGTCGCATTGACGCGAATACACATTTTGAGTTGTATACACTGTTGGAAAGAGGAGATTCCTAGCTTTCTAATGATATCAGGATAGTTTTTGTACTCCCAAATATTAAGCAAAATATGTCACATTATATAATGACTGTTACAGAGTCATCATTTTGAGAAAAAGGCCTTTAAAGTTTCCTCTTCTCTGGAAGCGGAGCAAATGATCAAAGTAGTGGGAGGGAAGATATTTTCGTTTGGATTACTGGTCTGGGGGAAGCCCGCGAGTGTGTGTATACGTGTTTGTGTATTTTTGCGTTTGTGTGTGTATTGTGTTTGTTTCCTGGGGAAAACACTCACAAGAAACACCGGCTGTTCTTATGCGTGCTGTGACGTCAAGTTACTCCGGTCTCCGCTTGTAATTATGCCGTTACAAGCTTCAAAGTTGTATTTATCATCTGAATTTGCCGAAACAAGTTTAATATTCTGAAAGCCAAGACTTTGTTTATTTGAAATCAGATACAAACAAACTGTAACGGACCCTGCCGTGTTATATATGATTACTATACGCCTTACATTCATAATTTCAGCAGAGGGAGGGGAAGCTGCGCTGTGGAAGAGCAGAGTGGCGAGTGAGAGGCGAGCTGTCATCTTCCCTTTACAAGCTTCAAAAATGCCTGTAGCTAATGAGATTGAATATAACAATAACAAATAACAAAATATACACAGCTAGATCAGATCGCGTTTTAGATGCGACTTTAGAGTAGAGGGGAATTATTGAAACGGGATGTGTACAGTGTTCTGCGGCATCCGCCGCTGCGAAAATGTAGGGCCGGGCTCAAATGTGGGGGGGCCAATGGCCCCCTGGCCCCCCCGCTTCCGGCGCCCTTGAGACAAACTCATTCAGGGTTCATTTCAGTTAAAATTCATTCAATTACGTCTGCCACCTTATATATTTCTATGTAAGGCTTTACTGATGTGCCACAATAATGTCACCAAATGTTATTGAGTTAAAATATAAATATTGTGGCTTTCCAAGTTAACATTAATTGATATGACTGCGATTAAATCAGCATATACTTCTGCCAGGGGATGCCACCCCTGAAATTCTCCTGCCACCCTCTTGCCACCCCATGAATATTTGTCTAGATCCGCCCCTGGAGGGAGGTTCATACCCCTTTGCCTTTTTATGGGGATTACATAATCTATTGGATGTATTTGTAGCCCTTTTATTGTCAGTGTGTTTACATGTTCTTAAATAGGTAGATACAATTGGCTTACTGCAGACCTGATTTATTCAACTTAAACTGCTTTGGGTCTACATATCGCCTTTTCTGCACGTCAGCATCTTTTTTCAAATGTATTCTAATAAGGCGATAGCTTATACTGTTTTACACCGTGGTCTTCAGAGAAAGAGTTGCACCCCTCGTCTTTCTTCTGACCGTTCCACCTTTTTGGTCAAGTTGAAAATATTTAAACTTTCCAGAAAAACGCTGTTGACGTCACTGAAGGAAATGACTGTCTCACTGTCAGACAGTAACCATCATAACAACGACCAAAGAGCCTGTTTGTTGGAGCAGATCTGCCAGTGAGTGTGTGGCTTTTATCGTACCGTACACATATCATCCTCCTCACTCTAAGGCTGTCAGACTAAAGCTGTGACGCTCAATCACACAAAATGTGAGAACAAGCATCCTCCTGTTTGTTCTCATAGACACAATGTCAAACAAATACATAGCACAAATCGATAATAAAATCCAAGGGGTGAGGCTAGTCTGTAATACAACAATGGTGATACAGTGTCAAGACATTGCTGTCATAGAAACAACAAAACAACATTGGGAGTTTGTTTTTGATAAAACGCTCGGGGGAGACTCTGCTCGGTGCCTTTCTCCCAGAAAAAAAAGCATTATGTGGACAGGCCCTTATTCGGGGAAAGGGGATTTAAAGGCTAGATTATATTTTATGGCCATGTACACTGATACTTATCATCTTGTTCACATGCATGCAAGTCCACAGCAACTCCTTCAGACAGAGATAGCATCATTGTGACCACAGAGTGATAAAAGGGAAGGTCACGATGAGTAGCAGTCTATCTGCATGTTTGTAATCATCCCATCTCAAATTACGCAGTGAACAGACATTTGTGTTTATCAGCATTTAAAATTAAGATCCCTGCTTTCACAACAATGTCATGCTATTCTCTTTTTATTAACCAGTAAAACAGATCTATACAGGATCAATACATTTAGAATATTATTCATCTTTATGGCTTTGTAAGATTATATGTCTCTATTTAACACAATGGACTTGATTATCTCACTTGTTTCAGTCTTAAATCTGTATTGTCAATTTGCTTTGTATGTTTTAAATGTGGGCATGTCAATAAAGCTTATTTGAATTTGTCTTGACTCTCAGCGTGAGAAACAAACAAACATTTCCTTATATCTTTGAGATAGATATATAGATAATTTTCTGGTACAGTTGTTAGGACTACCTTTAGCACTTAAGATGGTGTTTTGTTTTATCCTCTACGCTATTGCCATTTTCCCAGACATCAGACATCATATTTCAAACTATCTAGATGAAAATATTTTATTGGGCTGTTTTTTAAGACTTGCAGCTCTGGGTCTTAGCAGACCCTAGGATCCATGCTCAGTTCCATGCATGGAAAACGTTGGACAGCTACCTGCTTGGTAACACAAATGGAAGTCGCACTATTTTTTTCTCTTTTTCTGTTGTCACATGTGTTATCATTATTTTCAGTTTACCCGTGCAGGGTTAAGTATGGATACACTGTTGGAAAATACAAGGAAGGTGATACAAATTATGTATACTGGTTTAGAAGCTCTAAAAGGTGAATTTTTGAGAAGTGATTGGAGAACTATGTGTAAAGGAGAGTTGTTACAACACAGAAAACACCAGAATTTTAACTATGAACATTAATATAATTTCACTAATAGTCAATGGCCTAAACAACCCAATTAAGAAAAGTGCTTACACAACTGAAACATCAAGGTGGAGATATTGGTGCAGAATCTGTCAAAAGTAGTGTGTGTGTGTGTGTGTGTGTGTGTGTGTGTGTGTGTGTGTGTGTGTGTGTGGTGTGTGTGTGTGTGTGTGTGTGTGTGTGTGTGTGTGTGTGTGTGTGTGTGTGTGTGTGTCTGTGTGTGTGTGTGTGTGTGTGTGTGTATGTGTGTGTCTGTGTGTGTGTGTGTGTGTGTGTGTGTGTGTGTGTGTGTGTGTGTGTTGAAACTTTTGTGCTTCTGCCCCTGCCATTCCCGCACAAGGTTGCAACATGGTTGATAAATTCAGGCACCGACACCTGTCTGCTCTCACATTCCCGCATTATGTTTTGCGGAAACCAATCTTTATTTTTCCCCCACTCTATCCCAGCTGCAAATTTGGGGCGAAACACAATAAATAAAGCTTCGCCAGTTTGGGTCCTTATCACAACTGATTAAGATGGCCAAAAGATTCTCTGCTCAGAGGGCCTTGCAAATGATTTTGTAAGAGAGAGAACCATTTGATGATGATGAAGAGGAAGAGGAAGAGGTTTCAGAATGTGAGGATCACATTTCTGAGAATTCTGATTCTGACAGTGACTTTGAAGAAGAGGATGAGATTGAGCATCAGCTACAAACAAAAGACGAGCCACAGGACCAGCCTGTCAGCGGGCAAAACAACAAGTAGCACTTTAATTCATTAATGTGATCTAACAAATGTAAAAGGACAAATATTAACCATAAATGATGTTTATATTGCTTGTAATTGGGATGAAGTAAACATCTGTTGAGTATTTTAACATAAAATGGTTTGATGGTGTTGAATTGAGACCCAAAAAGGCAGCAGGTCCACCAGACCCACGAACACTGGCTGAATAACAAAAATATGAACACCACACAAGGGTTAAGGGGCTTTCCAGAAAATAAAGGCCCACTCTTGTCATAGTACACAGGAACAGAAATGAATGACATCCTGGGTTATGCTTCTGCCTACATCATACGCTTGTGACGATTAGTAATGCACAATCATGCATTTGTCCAAGCAACAGATTGAAACAGAGAACAAGTTCACCCTTGATATCATGAGTTCAACCAGATGACAGGTGCATACAATGCGGTTTTAAACGGAAAACAAATATGTGTGGATCAAAAATACATATGTAAAACTTTTTTCTGTGTAAAACTTGTATTTACATGTATATGAAACGGAACACATGCGACAAAACCCTCTGAACAACACAACCCTCTGTTGCGTGTGTTGATAGCTTGGCACGCTACTTCCCTGGAACCGTTGCTGATTCCAGTGCTTCCTCCTGAAGTCTTTGATCACTACCCAGTCACCAGGCTTGAAGTGGTGTTGTGGCGCATCAGCTGGCGTCTGCAGTACGGCTTTCACCTGAGAGTGGATAACTGAGAGGAAGACTGAAAGACTTATACAGTAGTTCAACAAAAGGTAACTTAAATTGTCTCAACTTTCAGAAATTAACATTACATTAACAGAATAATATTCTTTAAATCTGTGCCAGTTCGTCTTGTGCCTTGGGCCATCAAGAGAGCCAGCTTTTCACGGCAAAAATCATTTGTAGCTGCTTTCACAATGATGACATGCTATTCTCTTTTTATTAACCAGTAAAATAGATCTTTACAGGATCAGAATATTTTGAATATTATTAATCTTTATGGCTTTGTAAGATTATATGTCTCTATGTAACACAATGGCCATGATTATCACATTTGTTTCAGTCTTAAATCTGTATTGTCACTGCACTGTGCACAAGTTAGTATTTCCTGATATTCTTTATATAAAATGATGTGTGATTTCCTCAAAAAGATTAAGCATTTAGAAATTCAAACCAGCAACCACACTTTTCCCGGTCACATACTTCAGGATACTTGCTGCAGAGCTGACCTTCGAGGAAAGAGTTGGCATTCCCATGAGCAATGGAGGAAGTCTATGCCAATGTTGACGATGTCAAACCCCTAAACTCAAGATCATCTGCAAAACAAGAAGGTAAGAGTATCAGTCAGAGTGCACTGTGGATTTTGGATTTACTGTATTACTCCCTGGACTTCTCTGTGTTCAGGTCCCAGGAGACTTCTCAGAGCGTCTGTTCTCGGTCTGGGGCTGCTGGGTGTTTTCCTGCTGGCTGGACTCATCGGCCTGGCTGTCCACTGTGAGTCTTTCTTTTAATACGTTTAATAATGTCATTATGAACGTGTGATTTTAAGGAGCAATATTCTGCTCTGAAAGATGCACATTTGACCAAAACATCTATAGTTTTTCTACTTTTCTCCTAGGGCCAAATTAGGAAAACATTAATTTTGGTTTGTGTCAGTATGATTGCATCAGGTAATAAGAAACATCTATTTTCATTTCAGACCATAACTCAGTAGGTGGTGCAGCTGCAGATCTCTCCGCTGTCAAAGCAAACCTGACCTCAGTGACTGAAGAGAAAGACAACCTGACTGAGCGTCTCCAGGCCAGAGATCAGCTGATCAACCAGCTGAAGGCCAACCTCACTGAGTCTCTCCAGGACAGAGATGAGGAGATCTCTCACATGCATGACTACTTAAATCAATGTTACAGAGAGGTGGACAGGCTTCACTGTTTGAACAACAATGGTCAGTGCTTCATGTGGGGGTTTGCATAGGGCTCGGTATGTGTATGTAAGATATATATTATCATAATATTTTTTACAAAATACCTCAAGATTGATATTCTAAGGCTGACTATTGATCCTTTCATAAAATAGTTACACAATAACACTTTTCATTGATGATAATCAATAATTAGTTTTTAATGACTTAGTTGTGAGTGATTTAATTTATAGTTTGTTTAATTGTTCTTCACCCACCATATTTATATTTCTCTGTAAACTATACTTATGGCCAGTTTCCTTGTCTAAATTACTTTTAATATAAGCAATAGGAAGAAGAACTTAGAGGTAGTTTGTTCCAGATATTTGCAGCATAATAATAATAATAACAATAATAATAATAATAATAATAATAATAATAATAATAATAATAATAATAATAATAATAATAATAATAATAATAATAATAATAATAATAATAATAATAATAACAATAATAAAGGATAACAAGGTTTCAAACCAATTTAGACCCAGTTTTCCAGTCGGTCTAGTAACTAACAGCGAAATGTTGCCACTGTCTGTGTTTAAGTGGATGTCATTGAAGACTTTAACAAGATCAGTCTCAGTGCTATGGTGCCTGACTAGATCACATCCAAACAGTTAGTTAAATCCCAAAAAAGAGAAGTAGTTGTTTTGCAATGAAATTTGTGATCTCATTTGATCCCTCTAAAAATTCTTAATAAATATGTGTTTTCATTATTATTACCAAAGTGACATATAATGCACTCAAGAGTTCCATATTTCAGCAGTTAAAGCAGTAAATCAACAAGATCTTAAAACTTTTACAGCAAAAACGTGTCCTGAAGGATGGAGGAAGTTTGGTTGTTCCTGTTATCTCCTCTCTACTGAGAAAGCTTATTGGGAACAAAGCAGAGACAACTGCACAGCCGGAGGAGCACATC
Source organism: Trematomus bernacchii (assembly GCF_902827165.1). NCBI lineage: Eukaryota > Metazoa > Chordata > Actinopteri > Perciformes > Nototheniidae > Trematomus > Trematomus bernacchii. Next base: position 115,977 of record NW_022987677.1, read on the forward strand.
TGGTGATCATACACAGTTATGAAGAACAGGTAATATGTGCTGCTTTAACACTTGTGATTGTATAACTCCTGCTTTTATCAATCAATAATGTTTTAATTGTACATATACTAGCAAATGTGTCTATCAGCTATAATGATTACGTTACAACAATGGTGTTAATTACATATTTCTGAGCTAGTAAAAAGGGAAAAGTTATCTGAATGTTGATGTCCATCCCAGTAAACTGCATTTTTAATATGTGAACAGGAATCCATCTCTAGCATGATCAAGGAACCGACTTGGATTGGTATGAGTTACAGTGACAGAGAAGAGGAGGGGATCTGGAAATGGGTGGATGGATCTCCACTGAATCTGAATCCGATGTAAGGCTTTACTTTTTTAATTACAGACGCTGGTTTATGTTGTGACCTTTCTATTAATTTGGGTGTTACGAAAAGAACACAACTGTATTACTTATAGTTATTTGTATTTCATGTCCAATCTTTTAGTTCATCTTGTTTTCCTGTAATACCTGTTAGGTTTTGGCACCAATCACTACCTGATAATGGAGGATGGAGTCCATATTATGGCGAACAGTACTGTGCATACTTCAATGCTTACAAAGAGTTGAACGACCGGTCCTGTAGGACCAATCTGCATTGGATCTGTGAGAAATAACATTGGTGACTGTTTGGATACTAAACATGCAATCATGCTTTTACAATTTAGTTTAAATCGAGTTATTTAAAACTTAAAGGTGGGGTAGGTAATTTTGGAGAAACCAGCTCGAGTGCGGTAGAATTTGAAAATACACAGCCAGAGAAAATCTGCCACTTCCTTACAGAGCCCCTCCTCCAACACACACGAACGTGCACATGACCAATGAGGGCACGAGATAAGTTTGTGCACAGATGGAAGGCTGACAGGCAGGTAGGCCATCCAGTTATTTTAGCCGGGCCGGCTAAAATGATTGGTCGTGCTTTTTACAGTACTACGGCTTCCACAGATGATATTTTGTTATGGATTTATTGTCAAAGCACTTAAGATATTCATTGCTATCGGGATGTTAAGAGCATTCCATGGAATATAACAAAAAGTGTATCTCGAGCCGGTTTCTCAAACTTACCTACCCCACCTTTAACAACATGTCTGATTTCATGAATAAGAATTACTTTGCTCGAATTGATAAATCACATGTATTTAGTGTTTTTGTTTAGGATTAATATCAGTAATAAATAAATAGTAATTTAATTAGTTTTTGCCAACTTTTGTTTGCCTCAATTAAATTAGTATTTGTATTAATCCTTTTACATATCTTATGTAACGTTCTTATGAACTGGAAAGTCAGAAAGCCCAACTGCTTCAATTGAAATAGATGGCTGGAGGACTTCCTAAACATCTGAAGTATGGAAGAAGCTGCTTTCTCCCTGTTATGGCGCGTTTCCACTACAGCGCGGAGCACGGTTTAAGAGGGCTGTGACGTCAGCGGCCCGTTTTTGGTTGCGTTTCCACTTGGCCTAGTACCGGCCGACGGGTCCTAATTCACAGTTTTTCTGGCCTCATAAAATCGTGGGGCCAGGGCCAGAGACAACGAGACTGAGTCGGGCTTAGTATGCTAAACTAGAGAGAGAATCGCTGGCAAGGGGGCTACAACTACAACAAGATGGACATATTTGACCGTGATTTAATTGTAATACACGTTTCAAAATGATGCCGAAGTAACAACATACTGATACCGGTTAGTAAAAACCATGAATTAATGCTTTGACAAATCTGCAGACAGACGGCAGGCGAAAAACCTTTTAAAATGCGTGTTTTCTAAATGGAGATTGGCTAAGCTAACGCAGTATATGCTCCGACCGTCCACACTCACAACAACGGCCTATACAGACATAAATAAAGCAGCGACTGTATTCGCCATGACACAGGCAGTCTGTGGTTTGTACTTGTTTAACTTTAGTTTCTGAATATATATGAGGAGCTGTGAGCTCTGAGGGCTAACAGCTAACGGCTGTGTTGTTTTTCTGGGGTTCTCATTGAAGATGACGTCACGGCTCCGCCTACACTGCGTTACTATAGATACTACCCCAGTTCCTAAACTGTAATGGAAATGCGCCATAAAGTGAGCCAGTCCTAACGAGGCCTAGCCATACCGAGCGAGGCCGAGCGAGGCCGTGTAGTGGAAATGCGCCATTATATTTGGTTAAGCCAGACAACAGGCTCTGGGATAAGATAAGGGTTTTCCTGAGGCCTGTACTACGAAGCCGGATTTTCGCTTAGCCGGCTGACTTCAGGGAAAACTCGGGCTTTCCGGTCCTACGACGCTGGTTCTCTTTTTAGCGGGCTAGATCTCCATGGTAACTTATGCTGAGCGGCTAACCTCCTCGGGAGGAGGTTAGGTTGCAGGCTAAGAGATCAACTCAGTGAAAGCACCGCCTGCTGACCAATCAGAGCTCCGTGTGTGCGGAGTTTAAAGCTATCAAGTCATATTACAGGATAGAGGAAATACAGAAAAACTGCCGTTGCAGGAAAGACGGCCGGCAAAAATCAACTGACTGTGTGAACGTGAAAATTAATAGAATATCCCCTCCCATCTTCAGAGCAATCTGACTATTATAACATTAGCGTTAAGAAAGCTTACTTAAATATCTGCCACGACATAAGTAACCGGATCAGAGTAACATTAAGTACAGTCCGCGGCACTGTGAGTGCAGACGTCGATGTGTCCCATTATCATTCATATCATATATGTCCTTATCTGAGTCAGCTTCTTGAGCCGTATCTGGCCGTGCAACACTCACAGTGTCACATACTGTATGCAGAAGTATTGTTTTAAGCAACACATTAAGTTGACGAAACACTCGAGTCAAATGTAATTAAAGTCAGATCCACTCGTGTCTTGGACGGGGCAGTGATTTCATAAACCTGTTAATGTACGCATTCAAGCGCTTTTTCTTTTACCAGCTGTATTCACCTTGCAGGTGCAGCTATGTGGCTTTTATCCTGGATAAAGTGTTTAAGTCATGGATGTTTAAAGTTTAACTTCTTCATATTTGACTAATATTAAAGTTCACTTTTCATTCAGGAAGTATGACGCTGCGCTGTCAGTACGCTTGTCCATGTTTGTGATTGGTCGAATGCTCCAAATACCACCCCTTTCATGTGAACGCGCACCTAACTAGATAGGACACGGCTGGCTTGAGCGATCCACTTGATAACCAGCGTCGTAGTACAGTTTAGCCAGAGCGCGTATGTTTTGGAATGGGCCAACCGGCTAACTCAAACATATCCAGGTTAGGAAAATCCGGCTTCGTAGTACAGGCCTCAGGACTCAAACCATCTCGGCTGCCAATAGAAAATATAATAATTATAATAATATTAATGAATAAATAAAGATAAATAAGTTATGAAGAAACAGAAAAATAATGGTAATAATAGTGAAAGAAGTGAAATTAAATGGAAAATGTATTTATTTGACTATTTATCTATTTATTTATCTATTATAAATGTTTTGTTTTATAATAATAATGAGGAAACAATGAAGTATATCTATATTATGAAGCAAATCATGTATAAATACAACGCCATATGCATACATTAAATGTAACTGACACTGTAATCCCCCCACCCTTCATGTTATTGTCCTGTTCTGTTTGTGATGTTTTGAGCCATGTCTTCGTCCATATGTTTTTGTCTTTGAAAATGTCTAATAAAATATAAATGTTAAATCTTTTTACATATCAACATAAAAACAGCTTCTTAAAAACATCTGCTGATAAGCCCACAGTTCCTGAAAGTTATAATATTGAAGGTGCCTTATTGAGCAGAATATGATAAGAATAAGAAAAAGAAAAACTGTCAAACATTATTGAATAATTCAGACATATACAACAATACTCTAGTCTCAGCATTGGTCTAACTTGTTCAAATGTGTAAAATAGCCTGTGTGTTATACAGTATGTTTCCTAACAACGACCTCTTGTGGCCATGTGAGTACAAATCTATTGCAGGTATTTAACATGCATAGGTACCAGCCACTTTGTACATACTGTAAGAACTAGTGCTGTCAATTAATACAAAAATGTATGTATGTTTATCACAATAATAATCTGGGACTTTAACTGCAGGATTTGCTCATGTTTCATTTAAAAAAGTAAACTGCCTTTTATTTGAAGTTAATTACAGTACTTTAGTAAATGGGCAAATTAGATATAGTTAGATCAGGAAATGGCAACTTTCTTTGAGCATGCATACAAAGATAAAAACCGTGTGAATATATTGTGGGTGTATTACATGTTCTCTGACAAGATAAAGCTCTTCCACTTCAACAAACTGCTGTTATCAGATAAAAAGCAGCTTTACCACTTCACCTTTTTTTCTCAAAGTGAACAACTCCTCCCTGAAAGTTGTCTTTGAAATGATGTACACTTTTTATATTTATGATCAGCGGCAGACAGAGTACTTCAGAGGAAAGACATTTGTGTTTATCAGCATTTAAAATTAAGATCCCTGCTTTCACAACAATGTCATGCTATTCTCTTTTGATTAACCAGTAAAACAGATCTATACAGGATCAATACATTTAGAATATTATTCATCTGTATGGCTTTGTAAGATGATATGTCTCTATTTAACACAATGGACTTGATTATCTCACTTGTTTCAGTCTTAAATCTGTATTGTCAATGTGCTTTGGCAATAGTATGTTTTTAATATGGGCATGTCAATAAAGCTTATTTGAATTTGTCTTGACTCTCAACTCTTGTTCTGTTGTCACATGTGTTATCATTATTTTCAGTTTACCCGTGCAGGGTTAAGTATGGATGCACTGTTGGGAAATACAAGAAAGGTGATAGAAATTATGTACACAGGTTTAGAAGCTCTAAAAGGTGCATTTTTGAGAAGTGATTGGAGAACTATGTGTAAAGGAGAGTTGTTACAACACAGAAAACACCAGAATTTAAACTATGAACATTAAATATAATTTCACTATTAGTTAAAGGTGGGGTAGGTAAGTTTGAGAAACCGGCTCGAGATACACTTTTTGTTATATTCCATGGAATGCTCTTAACATCCCGATAGCAATGAATATCTTAAGTGCTTTGACAAAAAATCCATAACAAAATGTCATCTGTGGAAGCCGTAGTACTGTAAAACGCACGACCAATCATTTTAGCCGGCCCGGCTAAAGTAACTGGATGGCCTACCTGCCTGTCATTCTTCCATCTGTGCACAAACTTATCATTGTTCCGGCTGTGTATTTTCAAATTCTAGAGCACTCGAGCTGGTTTCTCCAAAATGACCGACCCCACCTTTAATGGCCTAAACAACCCAATTAAAAAAGTGCTTATACAAATGAAACATCAAGGTGGAGATATTGTATTTATGCAAGAAACACATCTGTCAAAAGTACTGTGTGTGTGTGTGTGTGTGTGTGTGTGTGTGTGTGTGTGTGTGTGTGTGTGTGTGTGTGTGTGTGTGTGTGTGTGTGTGTGTGTGTGTGTGTGTGTGTGTGTGTGTGTGTGTGTCTCTTTTATGTTTCTGCTCCAGGTTGCAACATTGTTGATAAAGTCAAGCACCGACACCTGTCTGCTCTCACATTCCCGCATTATGTCTTGCGGGAACCAATGAAGTCCAGGGCAAATAATTGCAAGTCTCTTCAGTGGCATGTCACAAAACGAGATGCATTGTGGGACATGTAGTTTATGGGCAACCTGCTTCTGTAAAGTGGCAGTAACCGTATAATAAACGTATTATATTCTTTGCAAGCTCTTGCGGGGCCACATAAAATGAAGTCGCGGCCGGATTTGGCCCCCGGGCCTTGAGTTTGAGACCCCTGCATTAACCCATTGAGTTACAGGATACAGAGCCCTTTAACAGTAAATACAGTGTTTTCATAATTACATTAGTTCAAGGGGGGCAAAGAAGGAAGAAAAAAAAAAAGCACAGAGATAAACACAAAGAAAGCAAATAATAATAATGATAATGGAATAGAAAGAGAAAAATTATGAATCAATAATATATAAATATATATTAAATGCTCACAGCTCACTGCTCAATCCAACCTTATTCTTTATCAAGTGGATCTTGTAAGGAGTCATAAAAGTCCAGAAAGGGTTTCCATGTTCTAATAAAGGTGTTAGAGGAGCCCCTGAGTAAGAACTTAATTTTCTCTAACTGTAAGAAGTACATAACATATTTGACCCACTGAGAAAAGGATGGAGGGGAATGTTGCTTCCATTTTAGAAGAATCAAACGTCTCGCAAGAAGTGTAGAAAAGGCTATAACTACATGGGCACTGTTTGGTAGGGTCTGGGTGATTTTTGGAGACTAGCTGTCACTCTATCCAGAGTGGCAACCTGTTTTCATATCGACTTTCTTCTTCTTCCTCCAGGCCTGAGCGTTGGGAGGAGGTGAAGAGGGCGGTGGACTGGGTCTGCTGGGCGGACCGGCAGTACCCGTGTGTCTACAGCCGGCTGGAGTTTGGATTCAGCTGGGAGTCCTCCACCCGCCAGCTGCTGGGCTTCGAAGGCCTCCCTCCCTTCTCCGCTCTCACGGGACTGAACCTGCAGAAGACCGTCCCCCAGGTTCTGGTCCACTGAGCAGGATAGTGAGAGGGAGGTTCATACCCCTTTTGCTTTTTATGGGGATTACATCATCTATTGGATGTATTTGTAGCCCTTTTATTCAGTCAGTGTGTTTACATGTTCTCAAATAGGTAGATACAATTGGCTTACTGCAGACCTGATTTATTAAACTTAAACTGCTTTGGGTCTACATATCGCCTTTTCTGCATGTCAGCATCTTTTTTCAAATGTATTCCAATAAGGCGATAGCTTATACTGTTTTACACCGTGGTCTTCAGAGAAAGAGTTGCACCCCTCGTCTTTCTTCTGACCGTTCCACCTTTTTGGTCAAGTTGAAAATATTTAAACTTTCCAGAAAAACGCTGTTGACGTCACTGAAGGAAATGACTGTCTCACTGTCAGACAGTAACCATCATAACAAATACCAAAGAGCCTGTTTGTTGGAGCAGATCTGCCAGTGAGTGTGTGGCTTTTATCGTACCGTATACATATCATCCTCCTCACTCTAAGGCTGTCAGACTAAAGCTGTGACGCTCAATCACACAAAATGTGAGAACAAGCATCCTCCTGTTTGTTCTCATAGACACAATGTCAAACAAATACATAGCACAAATCGATAATACAATCCAAGGGGTGAGGCTAGTCTGTAATACAACAATGGTGATACAGTGTCAAGACATTGCTGTCATAGGAACAACAAAACAACATTGGGAGTTTGTTTTTGATAAAACGCTCGGGGGAGACTCTGCTCGGTGCCTTTCTCCCAGAAAAAAAAGCATTATGTGGACAGGCCCTTATTCGGGGAAAGGGGATTTCAAGGCTAGATTATATTTTATGGCCATGTACACTGATACTTATCATCTTGTTCACATGCATGCAAATCCACAGCAACTCCTTCAGACAGAGATAGCATCATTGTGACCACAGAGTGATAAAAGGGAAGGTCACGATGAGTAGCAGTCTATCTGCATGTTAGTAATCATCCCATCTCAAATTACGCAACTTCTCAAAGTCTACTTCTTCTAAATGTTCTACTGGTAAATGTAGTCACAGCTGTCTTCCCACAGTTGAACACACAGTCACATGTTATTATAAAATAAGGATGCAGTGCCTTTATGCCCAAAAAGGGTCAGTTTCTGACCTGCTGAAGGTGTGTGTTGCTTCTCTGAGTAACCTTGTACATTTCTTTTGTCTAGTGTTTCATTTATAACTGCCTTAAGTACCTTTGATTATTTTAGTGTAGGATATAAGATTTTCTTTCACAGTATATGCAGTTTTATATCATGGTAGCGGTATAAATCAGGGTACAGTATAGTATTGTTCTGTAAATTCAATAAGAAGTGGATTAAAACAACCAGTTTTTGGATTGTTTTCCTCTTTTATTTGGAACTATAATATTAACTAAATCAACCGACTCACGAGAGACAAAGCCAAAGACTCAAAACCTTTAAAATTCTGAATGTGAAACACGTTTTAAGGTTAAACGGTGCAAATAACTTTGACTTTGAAATAAATATCAGTCTGACTTCAGTCAATGCAATATGAAGCACCATAAACATCCCGCAAGTTTTCATTTCAATACAAAAACAAACAAGACTTTTACTGCAGGATTTGCTCATGTTTCATTCCAAAAAGTAAAGTCAAACTCCCTTTTATTTGAAGTACATTACAGTTCTCGAGTAAATGTGCAAATTTGATGTAGCTAGATCAGGAAATGGCAACCTTTTTACACAAGATAACACTTAAAGAAAATATGGTGGGTGTATTACTCTTTGACAAGATAAAGCTCTTGCACTCAACAACTTACTGTTATCAGATAAAAAGCAGCTTTACCACTTCCCATGTTTTCTTAACCCTTGTATGGTGTTCGGGTCTGTGGTCCCGTTTTCATTATGTATCTAAAGAAAAATGATATGAGAAATTATTTTTTCAAACTTACACTCAATGGCCTTGGCTCATTTTCTGTGAAGAACATATATCAGAACACATTTTCAATGACCACCCACTGTACACCCCCCCTACACATTTATATTAAATACAGGATGTTCGGGGCTAACAAAAGTGTGGAAATTCTAGGGTGTGTGTGTGTGTGTGTGTGTTTGTGTGTATGTGTGTGTGTGTGTGTGTGTGTGTGTGTGTGTGTGTGTGTGTGTGTGTGTGTGTGTGTGTGTGTTTGTGTGTGATTGTGTGATTGTTTGAATGCGTTTATTATAATCGATATTCCTTCCCCTATTTACTTGTTTTGAACACCACCAAGTTTTTACCAAGTTGTCATAAAAAGTCTGACTTCAATCTCAGAGTTATAAGATTCTAAGGGTCATCTAATTAACACCAGATGTAACATATTCAATCAATACATATAGTTTTGATCATAAACAGCTGAAATAATGTGTCTTTCTCACGCAACATTCTTCATTTATGTTGAGGTACATATGTAAACCACAGATATTTGGGGTAATAGCTAAAGTTCTTCTTCAACAGATACTTATGTGTTGGTTTACCAAGTCAAATGCATGGATTGGTTTGAGTGACAGAGAGGAAGCGACCTGGAAATGGGTGGATGGATCTCCACTGAATCTGAAGTAAGGCTTTACTTTGGTTTAAATACAGACACTGGTTTATGTTGTGACTTTTCTAACTTCATTTACACTGTGAGGGCATAAAAGTCACATGTTTCTGTAATGGGAGTCAACACAACACACAGGATGCATTTAATACTATCAGTCGGAAGGCTCTGATCATGTGAACATACGCCTCTCGCTACTTGCTCTTCAATTGTAGACAAATCTGTTAAGTGGTTAACTCGTGTGGTCCGTATTAGTATTGTTGTGATTATTGGTGTATAGATTAGCTTAGTTTTACGTTGACTCTTGTCCTTGAGTATAGCTGTGTTTTTCTTACAGCCTCCTTTTGTTAGTTTGTACCACTTCGATAGTGAGAGTTGTTTTGTTGCTATTTTGTTTATTAGTATCTATTTCTTTGTATTTAATTAGGCTCCCTTCTTAGAGTCCTCCTTTTGTTGGTTGCTCATTTAAACGTGCGCCTTTTGGCCTTTTTGTTTGCTCCAGGCTGCTTGCCTTCCATTTTGTTACATCATTATTTAATAAACTCCTTATAATTATTACCAATTCCAACTGGTGTGTGTTGCTTTTCCTCATTCCCTAGTGGGGACGTAACACACTTCAACAAATTGCTGTTATCAGATAAAAAGCAGCTTTACCACTTCACCTTTTTTTCTCAAAGTGAACAACTCCTCCCTGAAACTTATCTTTGAAATTAAGATCCCTGCTTTCACAACAATGTCATGGTATTCTCTTTTAGTTTCTCTTTTATTAACCAGTAAAACAAATCTATACAGGATCAATACAGTTTGAATATTATTCAATTCAAGCAATAATTGGTTGTGACTACCACCTCCTATTTTTTTTTCAACGTGAATAACTCTAAACGTTGTATGTTTATGATCAGCAGCAGACAGAATGCTTCAGAGGAATTACAAAAAGTGAAATGCACACAACTGATTTGGACTGTTTGGTATTTGGCTTCATCAAGTGTCAATTGTTTTTTGTTCAGGAGGTCATTTATAGTTTATTTGTGTATTTATGTAATCATGAACAAATGTAAGTGTTTTGAAATGTTGTTGAAATCCAGATGTTACATTTAAGCTGTTACAAAAGATAAAAACTATCAAAAATAATGAATCAAGAACTGCCAATACTATTTACCTTTATGGTTACGTTTATGTATCTCTATTTAACAGAATATTTCATTGCCAGTCAGTCTTAAACTGTCTCTAATTGTTTTAACTCTCAGCAAAAGACTCTTTCAGGTATCCACCTAAACATTCGGGAAGGGGAAGTGAGAGTTGTTAGAGGGGCTTCAATGCGGCTATAGTTGCAAATAAGCCTTCTGTAAAAGTTAGCAGAACCCAGGAACTTTTGTAGTTGCTTACAGCTTTCCAAACTGGGCCTGTCATGGACTGCTTTCACCTTGGCCAGGTCCATTCTTACTTGTCCTTTGGCCATGATGTAGCTGAGAGAAGAAACTGTAGAAGCATGAAACTCACTACTCTGCTTTAACGAACATGCGATTCTCCAAAACAGTTGTGCTTCACACGCTCATTTTGTTCATTTAAAAAAAAAATCTGAATGACATCAAGGTATATGAAAACAATATGGTTACACATGTGCCCAAGGACAACATTTACCAGGTTTTGGAATAAAGCAGGGGCATGTGTGAGTCCAAACGGGATCACCATGGTATTCAAAATGGCCCAGAGGGGTGTTGAAAGCCGTCTTCCACTCGTCTTCTTTACGGATCCGGACTGGGTGGTTTGCATTTCGGAGATCAGGTTTGGTGAACATGGTGGAATAGGGAGTCAAAGGCAAAGTTCATTCGAGACAAGGGATACTTACACCGATCAACCATAACATTATGACCACTGACAGGTGAAGTGAAGATTATGGGGGGGACCCTGAAAATGACCTTTCTTATTAGGGGATCGCCCCCTGATAATGGTGGTGGTGGGGTGAAGAGGACTGTGCAAGTCTTGTAAATGGAAGGGAAACCAGAAAAAACTGGAATGATCTGCAGTGTACTACCTTTCTGCAATGGATCTGTGAAAAAATTGCTTGAGGCAGTGGGTTTGTCTTCAAATGGGAAGGTTGTGGGTTCAACCCCTGCTCCTGCCATCAACATGTTGCTGTATCCCACTTAACCCCAAATTGCTCCCATGGCCAATGTGTGAATGTTAGCTTCCTTGAGCAGGGGGCTCTTTGTTTGGCTGACCCTGCCTATGAATACTAGTAAAGACTGCTTTATATAAAATGCAGTCACTTTACCAATACATGTGTTAATACTTTTATAATTTATGCAAAATGACTTCAAAAGTGCTTTTGTATGTGCCACATTGTATATATAGAGAAAGAGAGTCTACATCAACAAGTGGTTGGAGGTCAGGAATGAAGATATTGGTTTGAGTTTTGGCCAAATTTGACTGCTTGTTACTGGGAATAGTACATGGGAAACCAAGATGTTAGCATGTATCTTTATTTATACTTGCTTTATACGTGCTCATGACCATCATATGCAATTAAAGAAAGCTACTTATTGTACTGCTTCTATACTGTGAAATAATACAGATTGTCCTGAAATGCACTTTATTATTAGGATAACATTAGCATCATGTTTTTGTCATCTGCTGGTGGACTAACCGGAGAGAATTACAGTGCTTGCCTCGACTGGGAGGGATTGCATTGAATTAAAGCAGCGGGAGCAAACGCTTGCCTCGGGGAGGGAGAAAAAAAGCCACAGCGGAGAATAAACAGAAGGGTAACCATGGTTACCATATGCGCGGGAAGTCTTCTTCGCTGCTTTTGTGGCAGACTACAGCGCCACTTACAGGCCTGGCATATGTACTACAGCGTCTCCAGTGCTTTCGAGCAGCAATGGCCGGCCGTGGCCCAACCCCACATTCCCCTGATAGGTGGAGAGTTGGCCCAATAGCCGTAGCGCCACTTCTGTGATGTCATAGAAGTGTACAAATCTGGTCAGTCTGTATCAGATCCGTTGCAGCCCCTTTTTTAGAGATTTGGGTATGGAGGAAAATAGAGAGGGTTGTGTTTTCTGACACTTGGTGAGTTCCCTGGAACACCGGGGACACATATTCATGTATAAAAGACGTACAAAAGTGCATTTTGCATGATAGGTCCCCTTTAAATTTACTTTGGTTTGTGTCAGTATGATTGCATCAGGTAATGTAAGAAACATCTATATTCATTGCAGACCATAACTCAGTAGGTGTTGCAGCTGCAGATCTCTCCGCTGTCAAAGCAAACCTCACCGAGCATCTCCAGGCCAGCGATCAGCTAATCAACCAGCTGAAGGCCAGCCTCACTGAAAAGACCAAAGAGGTGGACAGGCTTCAGAGTTTGATGGACAAGGGTGAGTGCTTCATGTGGGGGGTTTGCAAAGGGCTCGGTGTGTGTAAGATATCAATTATCATAATATTTTTTACAAAATACCTCGATATTGATAGTCTAAGGATGACTATTGATCCTTTCATAAAATAGTTACACAATGACACTTTTCATTAATGATAATCATGAATTAGTTTTTAATGACTTAGTTGTTAGCGATTTAATTTATAGTTTGTTTTATTTTTCTTCACCCACCATATTTATATTTCTCTGTAAACTATGCTTATGGCCAGTTTCCTTGTCTAAATTACTTTTAATATAAGCAATAGGAAGAAGAACTTAGAGGTAGTTTGTTCCAGATATTTGCAGCATAATAATAATAAAGGATAACAAGGTTTCAAACCAGTTTAGAACTGTTGCTGAAAGTCAGACCCAGTTTTCTAGTCGGTCTAGTAACTAACACCGAAATGTTGCCACTGTCTGTGTTTAAAGGGCCCATGTCATGCTTTTCCGGTTATTACCCGTCCCCTTGTGTGTTATGAAGGTTTTTATGCATGTAAACGGTGTGCAGAGTCACAAACCCTCAAAGTACACCCTGTAGCGAGTAAAACTGTAACACAGAAAATACCTCCCCAAAACGCCTCGTTGGAGATACGTCATTGTCCATTTGATTCTTCCATTTCGTTCCGGGTACGGCTTGACATCATGCCGTACCCGGAACGAAATGGACCAATCCGTGGAGCCGTTACGTTACGTCCGCGGAGCCGTTACGTTAAGCCCCCGCTGATTCGTCCAAATTGACCAATCCACGGATTTCCTCACACACACATCTGTGTGCAGGGAGCAGGCAGCTCAGCTGATTTCTCCTCCCTGGCTGCAGGCTGATAACAGACAGTTGGGATCGCGGCAAAATTCTCTCTGCAGACCCATTCTCACAGAGTTTATCAACCTTTTTCTTACTCAATATCAAGCCACACTTATTGTTTTTACTTCGGCTGTGACTTTGTGTGTGCTCAGGATGAGTTTGGCTGTGTTTCGCTATGTATCCTAAACAAGGAAACAACACCTCCACGGAGCTCAGCGCGATTCACAACGTCCCGACCAATCAGAGCACATTGTGCTCACAGGGAGGGTGGGGGCTGGAGCTATTGGAGCTACAACGAGCCGTTAAAGGCAGAGAGTGAAATGCAGTGAATACAAGTAGTTTACAGAGATGCTGTATGAGAAACCAATGTGAGTTTGGAAAATTGTACAATTTAAATCTATTCTAGTAGACCTCAACAATGGAATTATGATCAGTGGAAATGGCCATGACATGGGCCCTTTAAGTGGATGTCATTGAAGACTTCAACAAGATCAGTCTCAGTGCTGTGGTGCCTGACTAGATCACATCGAAACAGTTATTTAAATCCCAAAATTCTGCAATGACATTTGTGATCTATTTTGATCCCTCTAAAAATGCTTAATAAATATGTTTTTTCATTATTATTACAAAAGTGACATATAATGCACTCAAGAGTTCCATATTTCAGAGGTTAAAGCAGTAAATTAACAAGATCTTAAAACTTGTCCTGCAGGATGGAGGAAGTTTGGTAGTTCCTGTTATCTCCTCTCTACTGAGGAAGCTTCTTGGGAACAAAGCAGACAAAACTGCAGAGCCGGAGGAGCACATCTGGTGATCGTAGACAGTGAGGAAGAACAGGTAATGTGTGCTGCTTTAACACTTGTGATTGTATAACTACTGCTTTTATCAATCAATAATGTTTTTATTGTACATATACTAGCAAATGTGTCTATCAGCTATAATGATTACGTCACAACAATGGTGTTAATTACATATTTCTGAGCTAGTAAAAAGGGAAAAGTTATCTGAATGTTGATGTCCATCCCAGTAAACTGCATTTTTAATATGTGAACAGGAATTCATCACTAACATGACTAAAGAAGACACTTGGATTGGTTTGAGTGACATAGAAGAGGAGGGGACCTGGAAATGGGTGGATGGATCTCCACTGACCCTGACGTAAGGCTTTACTTTGGTTTTAAATACAGACGCTGGTTTATGTTGTGACCTTTCTAAATGTTTCACATGTTTCTGTAATGGGAGTTAACACAACACACAGGATGCATTTAAACGTAGGGTGTCTGCCCCTTTCACCAGAAGATTCATTTGGGTCTTAAGAAAAGAACATGGCTGTATTACTTATAGTTATTTGTATTTGATGTCCAATCTTTTAGTTCATCTTCTTTTCCTGTAATACCTGTTAGGTTTTGGGAAAAAAAACAGCCTGATAATGGAGGAGGGGATCCAAAGTGGGGTGAAGAGGACTGTGCACACATCTCTATTTTCACCAATGGCTGGAACGACCAGTCCTGTAGGAAGAATCTGCATTGGATCTGTGAGAAAGCTTAACATTGGTGTCTGTTTGGATACTATACATGCAATCATGCTTTTACAATTTAGTTCAAATCGAGTTATTTAAAACTATACAAAATGTCTGATTTCATGAATAAGAATTACTTTGCTCGAATTGATAAATCACAATTTGTTTTGTTTGTGTTTTTAATCAGGATTAATATCAGTAATAAATAAATAAATAGTAATTTAATTAGTTTTTGCCAAATTTTGTTTGCCTCAATTACATTTGTATTTGTATTAATCCTTTTACCCATCAACATAAAAACAGTGTATTAAAAACATCTGCTGATAAGCCCACAGTTCCTGAAAGCTATAATATTGAAGGTGCCTTATTGAGCAGAATATGATATAAAAAATAAAAATAAAAACTGTCAAACATTATTGAATAATTCAGACACATACAACAATACTCTAGTCTCAGCATTGGTCTAACTTGTTCAAATGTGTAAAATAGCCTGTGTGTTATACAGTATGTTTCCTAACAATGACCTCTTGTGGCCATGTGAGTATAAATCTATTGCAGGTATTTAACATGCATAGGTACCAGCCACTTTGTACATACTGCAAGAACTAGTGCTGTCAATTAATACAAAAATGTATGTATGTTTATCACAATAATACTCTGGGACTTTAACTGCAGGATTTGCTCATGTTTCATTTAAAAAGTAAACTGCCTTTTATTTGAAGTTAATTACAGAACTTTAGTAAATGGGCAAATTAGATATAGCTAGATCAGGAAATGGCAACTTTCTTTGAGCATGCATACAAAGATAAAAACCGTAAAAAGATATTGTGGGTGTCTTACATGTTCTCTGACAAGATAAAGCTCTTCCACTTCAACAAACTGCTGTTATCAGATAAAAAGCAGCTTTACCACTTCACCTTTTTTTCTCAAAGTGAACAACTCCTCCCTGAAAGTTATCTTTGAAATGATGTGCACTTTTTATATTTATGATCAGCGGCAGACAGAGTACTTCATAGGAAAGACATTTGTGTTTATCAGCATTTATAATCAAGATCCCTGCTTTCACAACAATGTCATGCTATTCTCTTTTTATTAACCAGTAAAACAGATCTATACAGGATCAATACATTTAGAATATTATTCATCTGTATGGCTTTGTAAGATGATATGTCTCTATTTAACACAATGGACTTGATTATCACACTTGTTTCAGTCTTAAATCTGTATCGTCAATGTGCTTTGGCAATAGTGTGTTTTAAATGTCGGCATGTCAATAAAGCTTATTTGAATTTGTCTTGACTCTCAGCGTGAGACAAAAAAAAAATGTCCTTATATTTTTTAGATGGATATATATATAATTATCTGGTACAGTTGCTAGGACTACCTTTAGCACTTAAGAGGTGTGACGTATTGATGGTGTTTTGTTTTGTTTTATCCTTTACGCTATTGCCATTTTTTTCGAAGCTCTAAAAGGTGCATTTTTTTTAATTGATTGGAGAATTATGTGTAAAGGAGGTATTTTTACAACACAGAAAACACCAGCATTTAAACTATGAACATTAATATAATTTCACTAATAGTTAATGGCCTAAAAAACCCAGTTAATAAAGTGCTTACACAACTGAAACATCAAGGTGGAGATATTGTATTTATGCAAGAAACACATCTGTCAAAGGTACTGTGTGTGTGTGTGTGTTGTGTGTGTGTGTGTGTGTGTGTGTGTGTGTGTGTGTGTGTGTGTGTGTGTGTGTGTGTGTGTGTGTGTGTGTGTGTGTGTGGTGTGTGTGGTGTGTGTGTGTGTGTGTGTGTGTGTGTGTGTGTGTGTGTGTGTGTGGGGGTGTGTGTGTGTGTGTGTGTGTGTGTGTGTGTGATAATAAACAGCTGGAAAAATGTGTCTTTCTCACGCAACATTCTTCATTTATGTTGAGGTACATATGTAAACCACAGATATTTGGGGTAATAGCTAAAGTTTTTCTTTAACAGATACTTGTGTTGGTTTACCAAGTCACATGCATGGATTGGTTTGAGTGACAGAGAGGAAGCGACCTGGAAATGGGTGGATGGATCTCCACTGAATCTGAAGTAAGGCTTGACTTTGGTTTAAATACAGACACTGGTTTATGTTGTGACTTTTCTAACTTAATGTACACTGTGAGGGCATAAAAGTCACATGTTATCAAATTTGATATAACTAGATCACACAATGGCAACTTTATTTTGACACGCATACCAAGATAAACACCTAAAAAAAATACTGTGGGTGTACTGAATGTGATTTGACAAGATAAAGCTCTTGCATTTCAACCAATTGGTGTTATCAGATAAAAAAGTGACTCTACCACCTCCTATTTTTTTTTCAATGTGAATAACTCTAAATGTTGTATGTATATGATCAGCAGCAGACAGGATGCTTCAGAGGAAAGAAATTACAATAAGTGAAATGCACACAGCTGATTTGGACTCTTTCGTTATTGGCTTTATAAAGTTTCAATTGTATTTTGTTAATTTATAGTTGTTTCAAGATTCAAGGCTTTTATTGTCATTCCTACATAGCTACAGTGCAGTTATGACAATGAAAATATTAGGTCTCAGGCTCCTCCAACAGTGCAACACAATACAACAGATAAAATAGTGCAAGTAAATACAATCAAATAGAATAGAAGTAGTGCCATAAGAGTCTATATACAAGTGATACATAATGTGTGAGTTGCAAACTGGTGAATGTTATGGATGTTCTTAGTTCAGGTGTTTAACGGTCTTATGGCCTGTGTGATGAAACTGTCCCTGAGTCTGGTGGTTTTAGTCCGGATGCTGCGGTACCGCCTGCCAGACGGCAGCAGACAGAACATTTTGTGGCTGGGGTGATGGGGGTCTTTTATAATCCTGAGGGCTTTCTTCCTGAGCCGCTGGGAGAAAAGGTCCTCCATGGATGGCAGCTCCGTCCTGGTGATGTGCTGTGCAGTTTTCACCACCCTCTGTAAAGCCTTGCGATTGAGGGCGGTGCAGCTGCCGTACCAGGCTGTAATGCAGCCAGTCAGGATAATCTCTATGGTGCACCTGTAGAAGTTGCAGAGTATCCTGGAGTCCATGTTGAACCTCCTCAGCCTGCGGAGGAAGAAGAGCCGCTGTCGAGCTCTTTTGGTGATGGTGTTAGTGTGAAGAGACCATGTCAGGTCCTCAGTGATGTGGACACAGAGGCACCTGAAGCTGCTGACTTGTTTCCGATAGTTTATTTGTGTATTTATGTAATCATGAATAAATTAAAATCTTTTGAAATGTTGTTGAAATCCGGATGTTACATTTATCCTTTGTCGACCTGTTCCATAAATAAAACCTGTCAAAAGTAATGAATCATGAACTGCCAATATTATTTACCTTTATGGTTAAGTTTATGTATGTCTATTTAACAGAATAGATTTCTGGGCAAGACACTTCACCCCAAATTGCTCCTGTGGGGATTGCCCACATGAGTATGTAAGTCGCTTTGGATAAAAGTGTCTAACAAGTGACATGACATGTTAAACTGTCTGTAATTGCTTTAACTCTCAGCAAAAGCCTCTGTCAGGTATCCACCTAAACATTAGGGAAGGGGAAGTGAGAGCTGTCAAGGTGTTGACTTGGCCTCCAAATTCCCCAGATCTCAATCCAATTGAGCATCTGTGGGATGTGCTGGATAAACAAGTGTGATCCCTGGAGGCATGGAACAGGAATGAAAGGATCTGCTGCTAACGTCTTGGTGCCAGACACCACAGGAAGCACTGGGATGGCTGCGCTGTCTCTCTTACTCCTGGAGACGATTTTCCGCATCAATGGCTGAGGAAATTGGATCATCAAGATTATAAGGTTCAGGTTTGAGACACCAGTTCATCCTTAGTTTCCTCATTTAAGTCTTTGGTGAAACTAGCCTAAAGGGTTTCCTCATTCCATCCACTCCTTTTGACATAGTGTGGAATTCGATGGCATACTCTGCCACACTCGAAGAGAGAGTAGTCTTCTGGAGACATCCTTCACCCATACAGGATGGTCGAACACCCTCCACATCTCAGCTGAGAACCCCTGATACGATTCCAAAAGTGGGAACCTTCTTCCCCGAAAGGCTGACACCTACTCCAAAGTGCTTCTGCGAGGAGACCCATGAGGAAAGCAATCTTAGCCTTAAGACTGACACAATCCCACATCAGCGTCATACCGTTCAGGAGCGTGGACCCATGGCTCCCTGACAGGTTGTGAAATCATGGCTTCCTGTACCGGAGTTACCGGAGGAGAACAGGCAGACTGTCTTTAATGACTCTGAGGGCTGGTAAGCTGGGCTGAAAGATCCCACAGACTTTCACATTACATTTCACCTGTTAAACGCTTTTATCCAAAGCCACTTACATACATTCAATACTGTGGGCAATCCCCAATGGGCTGAAGTGTCTTACCCAGGGAAACAACGACATGCTGACTGCAGCACTGGAACCAGCTCTCCCCTGATCCGAAGTTTAGTGCACTATCCCACTGCTCCACAGCCTCCTTATAGTGATATTTCACATAGTGGCTGGCTGTGCTGACCGAGGAGAACTCCCTGGGCAGTGACTGCGATACGAACAAAGACTGATGAAACCATAACACACCAAGCACAAATCATTTATACTGAGAAAAAGAAATAGAAAACACACTCGTACCATAAAGACATGACTCATGGAGGAAAAGTGACAAATCATCATTGCCTAAATTAACTTTTATATTATTTTCTTTGCTGGATATTTCCAGGAGGGAATTTGAAAGGTAAAGTTTGATTTAGAAATACCTGCATTCTTATTCCCAATGAAGAAGATTTCAGACTCAACTTATGTAAGTGTTCATGTAATTACTATTTTTAAGGTCTGTAACTTAAAATATTCAGTGGTGGAATTTTTTTTGGTGAAGATAATTTTGGCAGCAGACAAACTTCAACATTAAAATGATATGACATATATTTGTTTGAAATAAAAAACAGAGCAATTATATTGTATACCTCTAATGAGCCTTTATATATACATGGGGGAGAGAGAAAATGGAGAGAGAGAAAATGTCTGTAACTTTAATATGGTGTGTCCGATAATCATCTGGAAGATTGTCATAGAAACTTCTTTCAGCAAATCTTAGATGAGTCACTTCCTCAGAAGGATAACATATTTAGAAATTGAAACCCTCAACCTCGGTCACATGTGCTGCAGTCCCTGCTGCAGAGCTGACTTAAAGAAAAAAGTTGGCATTTTTTAAAAGCAATGGAGGAAATCAATGACGATGTTGAAACTGTAAAACCCCTAACCCCAAGATCAGCAATACAAGAAGGTAAGTGTCAGTCAGACGGAGTGAGCTGTGGATTGTGGATTTATTATACTCACTGGTCTTCTCTGTGTTCAGGTCCCAGGAGATTTCCCCGAGCGTCTGTTCTCGGTTTTGGGCTGCTGAGTGTTTTCCTGCTGGCTGTCTTCATCGGACTCACAGTCTACTGTTAGTCTGTTTTATAAGTTAATGTCATTTGGAATTTTCAAATGCACTTTCTGCCCTCTGCCTTTTATTTAAGTTTGTATCAGTATGAGGTATTTTCTGTTTAGAAAACGTGTCTCTTGTTCATTTCAGGCCATTACTCAGATGGTGTTGCAGCTGCAGATCTCTCCACTGTCAAAGCAGACCTGTCCTCAGTGACTGAAGAGAGAGACAGACTGAAGGCCAACCTCACCGAAAAGACCAGAGAGGTGGACAGGCTTCAGAGTTTGATGGGCAAGGGTGAGTGCTTCATGTGGGGGTTTGCTTAGGGCTCGGTATGTGTATGTAAGATATCAATTATCATAATATTTTGTACAAAATACCTCAATATTGATATTCTAAGGATGACTATTGATCCTTTCATAAAATAGTTATTTAAGTTTGTATCAGTATGAGGTATTTTCTGTTTAGAAAACGTGTCTCTTGTTCATTTCAGGCCATTACTCAGATGGTGTTGCAGCTGCAGATCTCTCCACTGTCAAAGCAGACCTGTCCTCAGTGACTGAAGAGAGAGACAGACTGAAGGCCAACCTCACCGAAAAGACCAGAGAGGTGGACAGGCTCCAGTGTTTGATGGGCAAGGGTGAGTGCTTCATGTGGGGGTTTGCTTAGGGCTCGGTATGTGTATGTAAGATATCAATTATCATAATATTTTGTACAAAATACCTCAATATTGATATTCTAAGGATGACTATTGATCGTTTCATAAAATAGTTACACAATGACACTTTTCATTAATGATAATCAAGAATTAGTTTTTAATGACTTAGTTGTGAGTGATTTCATTTATAGTTTGTTTTATTTTTCTTCACCCACCATATTTATATTTCTCTGTAAACTATGCTTATGGCCAGTTTCCTTGTCTAAATCACTTTTTAATATAAGCATTAGGAAGAAGAACGTAGAGGTAGTTTGTTCCAGATATTTGCAGCATAATAATAATAATAATAATAATAATAATAATAATAATAATAATTTCCGGTCTAGTAACTAACACCGAGATGTTACCACTGTCTGTGTTTAAGTGGATGTCATTGAAGACTTTAACAAGATCAGTCTCAGTGCTGTGGTGCCTGACTAGATCACATCGAAACAGTTATTTAAATCCCAAAAAAGAGAAGTAGTTGTTCTGCAATGAAATTTGTGATCTCTTTTGATCCCTCTAAAAATGCTTAATAAATATGTTTTTTCATTATTATTACAAAAGTGACATATAATGCACTCAAGAGTTCCATATTTCAGCAGTTAAAGCAGGAAATCAACAAGATCTTACAACTTTTACAGAGAAAACGTGTCCAGAAGGATGGAGGAAGTTCGGTTGTTCCTGTTATCTCTTCCTCTCCACTGAGAAAGCTTCTTGGGAACAAAGCAGACAAGACTGCAGAGCCAGAGGAGCACATCTGGTGATCGTAGACAGTGAGGAAGAACAGGTAATGTGTGCTGCTTTATCACTTGTGATTGTATAACTCCTGCTTTTATCAATCAATAATGTTTTTATTGTACATATACTAGCAAATATTTCTATCAGCTATAATGATTATGTTACAACAATGGTGTTGGTTACATATTTCTGAGCTAGTAAAAAGGGAAAAGTTATCTGAATGTTGATGTCCATCCCAGTAAACTGCATTTTTAATATGTGAACAGGAATTCATCTCTAGCAAGATCAAGGGAGACACTTGGATTGGTTTGAGTGACAGAGAAGAGGAGGGGACCTGGAAATGGGTGGATGGATCTCCACTGAATCTGACGTAAGGCTTTACTTTGGTTTTAAATACAGACGCTGGTTTATGTTGTGACCTTTCTAAATGTTTCACATGTTTCTGTAATGGGAGTTAACACAACACACAGGATGCATTTAAACGTAGGGTGTCTACCCCTTTCACCAGAAGATTCATTTGGGTTTTAAGAAAAGAACATGGCTGTATTACTTATAGTTATTTGTATTTGATGTCCAATCTTTTAGTTTATCTTGTTTTCCTGTAATACCTGTTAGGTTTTGGGTCAAAGGAGAGCCTAGTAATGGAGGAGTGGGTGAAGAGGACTGTGCAGTCATCAAACCTGACACCAAAAGGTGGAACGACCAGCCCTGTAAAGAACATATATATTGTATCTGTGAGAAATAAGCTTAACATTGGTGTCTGTTTGGATACCAAACATGCAATCATGCTTTTACAATTTATTTTAAATTGAGTTATTTAAAACTATTCAAAATGCCTCATTTCATGAATAAGAATTACGTTTCATGACTCGATAAATCACAATTTTTTTTTTCTGATAATATATATCAGCAATAAATAAATAGTAATTTAATTTGTTTTTGCCAACTTTTATTTGCCTCAATTAAATTAGTATTTGTATTAATCCTTTTACATATCAACATAAAAACAGCTTATTAAAAACATCTGCTGATAAGCCCACAGTTCCTGAAAGTTATAATATTGAAGGTGCCTTATTGAGCAGAATATGATAAAAAATAAGAAGAATAAAAACTGTCAAACATTATTGAATAATTCAGAAATATACAACAATACTCTAGTCTCAGCATTGGTCTAACTTGTTCAAATGTGTAAAATAGCCTGTGTGTTATACAGTATGTTTCCTAACAATGACCTCTTGTGGCCATGTGACTACAAATCTATTGCAGGTATTTAACATGCATAGGTACCAGCCACTTTGTACATACTGTAAGAACTAGTGCTGTCAATTAATACAAAAATGTATGTATGTTTATCACAATAATACTCTGGGACTTTAACTGCAGGATTTGCTCATGTTTCATTTAAAAAAGTAAACTGCCTTTTATTTTAAGTTAATTACAGAACTTTAGTAAATGGGCAAATTAGATATAGTTAGATCAGGAAATGGCAACTTTCTTTGAGCATGCATACAAAGATAAAAACTGTAAAAAGATATTGTGGGTGTCTTACATGTTCTCTGACAAGATAAAGCTCTTCCACTTCAACAAACTGCTGTTATCAGATAAAAAGCAGCTTTACCACTTCACCTTTTTTTCTCAAAGTGAACAACTCCTCCCTGAAAGTTGTCTTTGAAATGATGTGCACTTTTTATATTTATGATCAGCGGCAGACAGAGTACTTCAGAGGAAAGACATTTGTGTTTATCAGCATTTAAAATTAAGATCCCTGCTTTCACAACAATGTCATGCTATTCTCTTTGTATTAACCAGTAAAACAGATCTATACAGGATCAATACATTTAGAATATTATTCATCTGTATGGCTTTGTAAGATTATATGTCTCTATTTAACACAATGGACTTGATTATCTCACTTGTTTCAGTCTTAAATCTGTATTGTCAATTTGCTTTGTATGTTTTAAATGTCGGCATTTCAATAAAGCTTATTTGAATTTGTCTTGACTCTCAGCGTGAGAAAAAAACAAACATGTCTTTATATCTTTGAGATAGATATATAGATAATTATCTGGTACAGTTGCTAGGATTACCTTTAGCACTTAAGAGGTGTGACGTATTGATGGTGTTTTGTTTTATCCATACGCTATTGCCATTTTCCCAGACATCAGACATCTTTCAAACTATCTAGATGAAAATATTTGATAGGGCTGTTTTTTAAGACCTTGCAGCTCTGGGTCTTAGTAGACCCTAGGATCCATGCTCAGTTCCATGCATGGAAAACGTTGGACAGCTACCTTAGGTGCTTGGTAACACAAATGGAAGTCACACTCTTTTTTCTCTTTTTCTGTTGTCACATGTGTTATCATTATTTTCAGTTTTCCCGTACAGGGTTAAGTATGGATACACTGTTGGAAAATACAAGAAAGGTGATACAAATTATGTACACAGGTTTAGAAGCTCTAAAAGGTGAATTTTTGAGAAGTGATTGGAGAACTATGTGTAAAGGAGAGTTGTTACAACACAGAAAACACCAGAATTTAAACTATGAACATTAATATAATTTCACTAATAGTTAATGGCCTAAGCAACCCAGTTAAAAAAGTGCTTACACAACTGAAACATCACAACCCTGTCTCCTAGAAATTACGTTCCCACAAAACTAAACTGCATTCTCAAATACGTTTTGCAAGAAACGTATTTCCTTCCACGTTACGTTTGTTATGAACATATCTTAAATACGTTTATTTTCTACATATCTTCTAGAAACCTATTTTCTCTCACATGACGTTTGTTATGAACGTATCTTAAATACGTTTGCTTTCTACCTATATTTGCCATTTCTTTTCTAGCTTATAATAATGATAATAGTCATTTATTAATATCATTTTAGAGCAAACTTATTTTCGCGCTGGCTGGCGGCTGACTTTTCAGTTGACCAAATCCGTTATTATGCTGGTTAATGGTTAATAATCACAATATTGTTTGTAGTCGTTTCATACAGCATTCTCAATTACGTTTAATTTTGTCCCACGTTACGTTTGTTCTGAACATATCTTAAATACGTTTGCTTTCTACCTATCTTTGACATTTCTTTTCTAGCTTATAATAATGATAATAGTAATTTATTAATATCATTTTAGAGCACACATTTGAAATCGACGATCGGGCTTGATATCCTATGGTTAAATTAAAATCAGTAGGCGAGGCTGTAATTTCGCCAGCTGCGAGGCAGAGTTTTAACATGCCAAAAAGCTGCTGTGTCGTTTATTGCACCTCAAACACCTCAAACTTCCTCTAAGGACAGCAGAAGAGCTCTGTGGTAGTGATGTGTCGGTCGCGAACGAGCCGATTCTTTTCAACGGCTCTTTGGTACGAACGAGGGGAACCGAGTCGTACTTGGTGAGAGCCGTTCTTCTTATCGTTCAATCAAAGTTGGTCCGCACTCACTGCCTGCCAAAATTCACTCGCCTTTTAAAAAGCTTGATTTTGTTCCCCAAACGTATTCTGTGAAGACCCGCCCCTACTCTGATTTGTAGGTTTCAGCACGAGGAGTTAGGTGGGGTGGGTCTTAACGGAATACGCGAGAGAGAGAAGTCATAACAAGTGGTACTGGACAGATAGACGACGTGTTTTTCGGATGTAAAATGAGCCAAACGCGAAAACGCAGCAGCATTTGGATGCACTTCAACCAAAACCCAGGCAGTGATAAAGCGCACCATTTGTAAAGGCAAAATATCCTTTAAAGCAGGGTCAACAAATAATCTCCATCGCCACTTAAAAACACACTACTAATATTAAGAGTTGCGTGAATTTCATTCAAGGCAAGGCAACTTTATTTACTTAACATGCAGAGGGTAAATTCAAAGTACATTCACTGACATGAATGACATGGATATGGCGCCACCTTGTGTCATGTTTACAATGCAGATTATTGACATTAGGTCTGGCAATGCAGTCAATCATTATCCTGGTGATTATTTCGCAGATAAACCTAGTAACCCCGCCCCCTTTTTAAAAAAACGGCTCTTTTGAACGGCTCTTTTGAACGGCTCTTTGAAAGGAACGGAGCCATAAGATCCGGCTCCCTTCAAAGAGCCATAATTCCCATCACTACTCTGTGGCTTCAGGCTTGATCGCCGTTCAAATGACAGCGTTGGTTTCCCCAAAAGTGGGTGGGGCTGTGACGTAGATTTTACTCTCATCTATTATTCAAAACCATTCTATTTAATCCAAACGTAAATTACATGCCAGTGTTTTATCTTTTTATTAAGCGATTTGTTTATGTTGTTTAACTCATAGATATATATAAACATATGTTTTTATATATATCTATGGTTTAACTGGGAATGTTTTCACATTGAACCGGAAGTACGTCACTTCACTTTGTCTTCTTCGTCCCTTTTACGTTCCAGACAATGCATGGCTCAGCGTAACAGACTGAACAGCGACCCCAGGTGTGTCTACATTGGAATTACATCTTCATTACTGAAGGAAAAATACTTTACCTTGTGTTTGTTAACTGGGTTTTTAATGCAGTTGGCTTTTCTTAATGGTTACAATATTGCTATGAGTTACAGTATATATCTGAAGCAAATTATGTTTCTGAAGATGTGTAGTCAATTCCACCCTTCAATGTAGCATAAATGTGAACTCTCATTACAGGAACAATACCGGAAACAGACGTAGGAAAGATCCTCAGCTCGCTGATTGGATGTTTTAGCCGCAATGCACGTTGGGATATGGTGTTTATGCGATGTGAAATCCGAAAACATTAAAAAAAATAATAATAATACTTTATTCTGAGTGTTCTTGCTTTTCTCTTTGAAAGTCATCACATAACGGCATTGTAATACACGGTTCGGCTACATTAAATATTACACATCTGCCATAGTTCTTTATTTATAGAGCCCTGATGAGAAGACTTCTGGACTGAAGTTCTGGAAGAACTGCCGCCGAAACTGAATACGTGTCGTGGATCATAAATATATCAACAATTAAACAACATCTTACATTTCTTTTCACAAAATACGTCTCCTTGCAGTATCAATACTAATACGGCTGACTTTTATATTTGATCCAATTGGTAGATAGGTTATATTTACACCATAACGGTGCACAGCTGATAGAAAAGGACTTGTAGTTTTTAAAGATATTACTGATTTTCTTTGAATATAAGAATGTAAATACTGAGTTGAGAGAATAGTCAGGGGATTTGGGTGATGGGAGACACATCTATGGAATCACAATTTCAATAGCTTACCATTAAATGACGGATATACCTTTCTGTCTGTGATGTTTTACAAATCAGATATTAATGTGTAGAAGTAAACATGAGAAATAATATAGCAATATCCTGTACAATTATGTAAAAACATGAATAAAACTACACATCTTCAGATGTTATACATACATAAGTGTCCTACACTAATAATACAAAGTTATTATTAGTATACTGTGTGTACCTTGTGTGCACCGCCTAGTGGTTAAAGCACGTTATTTAATCATTTTTGTTGAATAATGTTATTTTTGTTGAATAATGTTATTTGATGAATAAAATATTAAGAGTACATACTTTCATAGGGGGAAAGTAGAAGGTCAATGATAGAAATATAGAATATAAAAAATCAAGAAGATACTGTAAGTGATCTCTACAATAAAACAGTGTAGTGCCTGATGTACAAAGATATTAATATGAGGATGTGCAAAACAGACAAACTAATTAACCTTTATTAACACATTAAACAATACTTTAGGTTTTCTTTCAAATAAGAAAAAAGCTTTGGGGGTATCTATCTACAGATAAATATTAAGCCTGACAAAGTACTTAGCGTCTAATATATTGCTTTCCTGCAATGTTAACTGTGTTGAAGCACTTATTTTAACTGATATTATATATATATTAATTATACTCTTATGTATGTAGATAGTATAAGACATGTGCAGAATTTGAGTTTAATGGTGGAGGAATACACACATATTGATAGATGTCTTGTAATGCACTGTTGAGGAACCTGTGACCCAAGTTTTTCATTAATTGCATAACTTCAACATCGTGGTGTATATGATATGTCAATAAACCTTAGAAAATCTTGAAAGGGATGTGCAAAATAGCTATTATATACAGTTTTTAATTAACTATTAGTAGAGAATAACGAGTAATGAATATACTTTATAGAGATCTGCAGATAAATGTTTAGTCTTCTCAAGCACCAACTAATATCTCTCCTGATTGTTGGCACTTGACAATCACCTTTCCCTGAATTTTACTCAGGTGTAACTAAAGTCTGCTTTAAGGGTTGTTTATATTTCACATCATTAATCAGAATCTGCAAAGTAACTAAAATAAATGTAGTGGAGTAAAAATACCAGGTTAACCTCTGAATTGTAGTGGAGTAGAATTCCAAAGTAACAATGAGCTGGCATGTGGGTATATATTAATGCTTCCCATTATGGACACAAGCGATTTTCACCCATTTATTAATTACATGTTTTACATTTGTACACACCAATTTGTTTCCTATCCCCTAAACCTCCAGGGCTGTACACAGTTTAATACTGTCAACTTCTAATTTTGGGAAAAACGAAAACGTCTTTTAAAACTACAATTCCCAGTAGAGACGCTATAGAACATGTTGCGAAACACAATAGCCAGCATTTGTAGTTCTGGGGGGGCGTTCGAGTCCAGTTTTGGAAAGTCTGCCGTGGTTTCGTTCCATTTCAAAGAGCTGTTTGGCGCTCGGCGTAACCTTGGCGCACTGCCACTCCAACATCCAATCCCAGAGCTTGAAGATTAATCACGGGGTTTGTCAACAGGACTGTAGTCCCAAACGATAGCTGGGGATTATGGGTAGTGTAGTGTCTTCGGCCATCCTAAACTCTGATTCTTTTTTCGGATTTCATATCGCATTAACACCATATCCCGACTTGCATTGCGGCTAAAACATCCAATCAGCGAGCTGATGATCTTTCCTACGTCACTTTACAGCCCTGCTCACTTTTGGGGAAACCAGCTGTCATTTGAACGGCGATCAAGCCTGAAGCCACAGAGCTCTTCTGTTGTATACTGTCCTTTCTTCTTAGAGGAAGTACAGAAACACGTAACTCTGGATTTGTTTTAATGTTTGAGGTGCAATAAACGACACAGCAGCTTTTTGGCATGTTAAAACTATTATTTTCTGCCTCGCAGCTGGCGAAATTACAGCCTCGCCTACTGATTTTAATTTAACCATAGGATATCAAGCCCGATCGTCGATTTCAAATGTGTGCTCTAAAATGATATTAATAAATTACTATTATCATTATTATAAGCTAGAAAATAAATGTCAAAGATAGGTAGAAAGCAAACGTATTTAAGATATGTTCAGAACAAACGTAACGTGGGACAAAATTAAACGTAATTGAGAATGCTGTATGAAACGACTACAAACAATATTGTGATTATTAACCATTAACCAGCATAATAACGGATTTGGTCAACTGAAAAGTCAGCCGCCAGCCAGCGCGAAAATAAGTTTGCTCTAAAATGATATTAATAAATGACTATTATCATTATTATAAGCTAGAAAAGAAATGGCAAATATAGGTAGAAAGCAAACGTATTTAAGATACGTTCATAACAAACGTCATGTGAGAGAAAATAGGTTTCTAGAAGATATGTAGAAAATAAACGTATTTAAGATATGTTCATAACAAACGTAACGTGGAAGGAAATACGCTTCTTGCAAAACGTATTTGAGAATGCAGTTTAGTTTTGTGGGAACGTAATTTCTAGGAGACAGGGTTGTGTAGGCATACTGGAGATGGGAAGGCTTTAGTCAGTGTTGTAGCTGAGATTCTTACCGTTCCAATGATGTATTAATAATAACTTGGATTTATATAGCACCTTTCATGAGACCCAAGGTCGCTTTAAAAAGAACAGGAGTAGAAACAAACATAACAAAAGACAGTCAGACGAACAGTTAGACAGACAAAACAAATAGATTTGGGGCCAAAGACCTTGGCAGACTTGAGGGCCCTTTTGAAGGCGTCAAGCGTGGGGATGTTGCAGATCTCCGCAGGGAGAGCGTTCCAGAGAGTGGGGGCTGCCATACTGAAGGCTCTGTCCCCGAAGGATCCCAGGTTGGTGCGGGGGGCCAGAGTCTGAAGACCGCAGGTTCCGGGGTAGGGCATGTGGGAATTGTATTGATTTGATACAAGCAAGCCAGTGTTTCATTGTGTACTTTCAACTACAGTATATGGTCCGGCAAGTTCAGCATTCACTGCATTCACTGTGATGAATATACAATAAGACACTGATACCGTTTTCCTCAATGAACATTTATTGAACAGAACATGTGGAAAATCAGAGGGGCACTATTCAACCTGGTCTGCTTAAAAAAAAAAAATAACCTTTTAAAATTGATCCGAACAGTAAAATCAACATGGTTTAAATAAAAATGTAAGCAGCCAGGATTGACCTGCAGGAGGTTAAAGCCTATTTAAAAACTCCTCGGAATCCAAAGCTCTTCGGAACCTTTCACTGGAGTTCTTCAGCCTTTGGTGCGCTTCCTCACTCAAGTTCTTGGTGAGGTAATGAGAACAAAGTTCCATCTCACTGATAAGACAAGATGGTATAAAGAAGTCATATATGTAATATTATAAATTCACATGCATCAGGGGTTGTACACTTTAAATAGAAATTGTATTAGCATTCTCCTCATGTTTCCAGCTTACCTCCAGTCATACTCGGGTCCACATTTATAAGTTTCCTTGGCTCTTTCAAGGGAAACCGAGAGTACAGCTGCAAGGGCGTGGACTGTCGCCTGTGTCATGAAGGGATTAAAGCCACACGTTTAACAGTTGGAGTAAAATGCAGACATCCAATAAAGGTTGTGCCATTCTGCAAGTGACAATTATGCCAGACCAATTGGCATCAACATTCTACTGGACATTGACCATGAGTTTAAGTGCAACATATGTAATTTTATATAATGTGTAGTCGACAAATAAAAAGTCAGTGAAATCTAACCTCTGGCAGAAGCACATCCATGACGAATGCCACCTCATCTGTGAACCTTCTCTCAGTCTGTGTTTTCTCAACCACTTGTGAGAGGAATGACAACACTCGGTCCACCTGGTCATCATCTTCAAATAAGATGATGACCCTTTCGTCCTTCTTTGCCCAAGGAGACTTGACTTGTCCAGTGACGATTGCCTGCAAATGCTATATTTTACTGGGAGAATGCTAAAAATACATGTATATTTCACTTTAATTATTTATATTGTGCTTAAAATGAGTCCCTTTACTTAGACATTTCAATTGCAAACTCACTTCAAGATGTTGCAGTAAGCCTTTGTCCTGAGTGATACAATCTATTAACAAGCCACTGGTCAGTCTTCGATGGTGCTGAGCTTGTTGAGCCCTTTCCTAAAATGTAATTGACATTGCTTAAACATGTTAAATTCAACTCTGAATAAGTAATTTCCATGAACATTTGCACTTCCTTACTGACCTCAAGCATCTTGAAAGATGCGTTTTCGCCATCCAGGCTTCCGTCTTCTTTGTCCATGGTAACATGACTTTCCTTAATGGGTACACAGGACAAATATTATTGAGTGGAATGCTCTGAATATTAGATACTCCTGATACTAGGATGGGTTGAATGCAGAGTCTATTTCACTGTGTCTGCTGTGCTGTGTACATGTGACGCTAAAGAGGATTCAAAATCCTCAATTTCCATATGAATGGCGGATAGTATGTTTGTATGCAATAAACTCCATTCACACTAACCGACTCTTTAGGAAGGAAGCTGCAAGGCCTCTTGTTATAGGAGTGGTCCTCGTCAGTGTCCAGGGGCATCTGTAGACAGTAAACCATTATTTTGACAGTGCTTTACATGCACGGTTTAACTCCTCAAAAAATGATCCTGGCTCGATTCAGAATGACACAGTACCACACAAAACAAATGTTGCATGTACCATAAGTTCTATGTAGTATGTGTTTTAGGAGTAGTAACCCATTCTGAAACAGGCACACAGGGTCATAGATACGTTGAGCGATACACTGACCATGGTGCTGCTTGCATGCGTCCTTTTACGACTGATCCTGAATGTAGGTGGAACATTGTCGCCCTGCCTTCCTCACTATAGTGAGCAAACTTCTTTCCATACCTGCAATTAAGACACATTTTCTTCACCAGAAGGTTGCATTTTAGAGCCAGGAGTTCCCCCCCAAATCTTCTCGATAATACAATTACAAATTCAAATGTTTTTGTAGCACTGCAGCATACCCTTCCAGTCCAAAGTTTTCCACCAGGATAACACACCACCACCTTCTCAGGAGAGACATGTCATGCTAAAGAAAGAGCATCAATTTTCATTAAGTTTGTTATAAAATTTTAATGTGACTTCTTTCCTTAATACTTACAATGCTGAAGTCAAAGCTGGCCTCCATGGCAAAATACCAGGCATACTGTAATGAGAATTTTATTAAGACATGCAAGACATAATGTACACGTGACAGCTTATAACTCTGAGAAAGTAGTCACACACCTCCAATAAAATGTGCAGGGCTGATAATGCCACAAGAAACTATTCACTATTGCATGCATTTACAAATGAAAGGTGTTAAGGAGCAATCAATTGTGCCATATCACGGCCTTATCCTTACTCACCATTATCATGAAGACACCACAGTCATTCCCATGGGTCTGCTTCGGAAGCCCCTGTATGAAGAAAAGTTAGTAAGAGCATAATAGCCAATTGTGACAATACGATAGTGACATTGCAAACACCTCAAAATCCAGAGCAGTCTTCTCGGTCCAGGATCCTGCAATGATTTGCTGTGCAACACCCCTGGGAAAGCAAGAGCAAAACTAGGTCAAACATCAGAAATTATTAAAAAAGAGGGGGAACAAAACATTGTTGCTTCAGATTCAGAACATGAACCGCCAACTGTAGTCCACAGAACAGGGAACACAGTTGTAGAAAAATAACAGCCATTAACACGTTCAGACCATGCAAATAAAGTAAATCATGTTATTGGAAAAAGTTCAACGAGGAAGATTTCTCTTGGTTTCCCTTTCGATTGCGTTTGACTATTTCATTCAACTTCAGCTTTAAGGAAGCCAATCTTTTCTGACTATAACAATCCTTCCGTATTTAAAGGTGGGGTAGGTAAGTTTGAGAAAGCGGCTCGAGATACACTTGGTATATTCCATGGAATGCTCTTAACATCCCGATAGCAATGAATATCTGAAGTGCTTTGACAATAAATCCATAAAAAAATGTCATCTGTGGAAGCCGTAATACTGTAAAAAGTACGACCAATCATCTGAGCCGGCCCGGCTAAAATAACTGGATGGCCTACCTGCCTGTCAGCCTTCCATCTGTGCACAAACTTATCTCGTGCCCTCATTGGTCATGTGCGCGTTCGTGTGTGTTGGAGGAGGGGCTCTGTAAGGAAGTGGCAGATTTTCTCCGGTCGTGTATTTTCAAATTCTAGCAATCTCGAGCCGGTTTCTCAAACTTACCTACCCTACCTTTAAGGACTACAGTGCCTCCCGTTTGAACTTTTCTTTTTTAAACATAGTCTTAACATTATAGGCAGGTCAGGGTAACGTGACCACCAGAACACACACATCCAGGGTAACCTTAATAGATTCCTGTAGGGCTCACAGGGGAAACCCCCTGTTCTTCTGAAATATTGCGAATCCAGAAAGAACAGTTCTTTCTGGAGTGGCCTCATCACCTACAGGGAATATGCAGTCTGGACAATAAGCAAATAGTACACTTTGCGGGTAATAACATTGCCTCAACAAATTCACAAGCAAATGGCATGAGTAATGAAGGTTAAAGCTAAGAAATGTACAACCACATCCTTTCAATGTACAACAGGATGTCATATGCTGCATACAAAGTCTGTATATTTTCAGTGGGTATAATGAACTTACACACAGGAGAAAATGCCCTGGAACCCACAGTGGAATGATCAGGGCTTCCCTCTGATCAGCATCCTTCTGTTGAAAATGATGTACTGCATTTTCATAAAGTAATTTAGTAATGTGGTGTTGCAAAATCAGAAGACCTTTTAGTTAAGTGTTTGGAAACCATTTAAGTTTAATTTAGTATTTAGAACCAACACAGCCAATGTGCACATATCCAATGAGGGGCATGCCAATTGTAAAGTTAAGGATAACATCTCGGTTCATCATGTTTAATATTAGACTGAAAATATCTGCTCAATCACTTACTGGGAAATGGAGCAAAGGATCACAGTTGGAGGGGGGGAGCCATGTTGGGGGTAGATGAAGGTCGCAAATGAAAACATCCTTTCCCTGTATAGAATTCAACCATACCTAAAATTATGAAATGCTAAAAAAAAAAGTATGTAAAACATGTCTGAGTACCAGCTATGTATTGAACACAACTATGCATGTAAGCCATGACCTTTTCACCAAATCACATAAACTTTTCAGTATAAAAATATCTTTCATAAATAAATAGACACACCTGCATATTAGCCATGTCTTGGACCAGCCTTAGGCACCCATTTCCTACCTGTTGATATAGTTTATAGACAGTGTCAGACAATTAATTCCTGGCATATTTTTATCAAAACATACCTTCACCACTAAATTGGACAGTTGTAACGCACCATTGAGTCCATGTCTCTATGGAGTCCAAGCGTCAGCATGTTACTCCTGGTCAGGCAAGTTGGTCCATCTTTGATTATTATCTCCCCATCTGGCCTATCAACATCCAGGATATAGTTGATCTGGACGTGTACAAATAAGGAAAACAAATAACAGAGCATGAAGATTAGTCATGTTCCAAATTAATAAAATATTAAGGACAATAATGATAGTATGCAGAAACTTCAGTTTACCAGATGCTCCTGAAGGGGATGATCACCCTTTAGGGACCATGAGGCTCTGCAGGGCTTGAGTGATGAGATGATTGTTAAGGCCTCACATTTTTCTGAACATTGGTCCATGTTCTGTGCTTCTATTTATATTGTAATAAAAAAGAAAATGTAAAAAAAAATTATAAAAATAAAAAAGTAGATCACCATGCCTTGATCCATACACATCTTTGTCCACCGGAACCAGTTATACAGATATTCCATAACCGGCTGTCAACTCACCTTTGGGGTGTGCTGGAGTTGAAGTGCCACTTGGAAACAGTGCAGATGCTATAAAATATAAATAAGAAACAAACACAATGTGAAGACATTATTTTAAATAAAAAATATTTCACATTAACGCTTACGTACCCATTACAGCCTTTCCAGTTGGATCAAGAGTGATCTTCTCCGATGATATTTTCCTAAGTTCGGTCAGGGTTCTCTCATTTCTTTTGATGTTATGATGATGAATAGTACATCGCATGAGAAAGACATGGCTTCCCGGAGACATCATGTTCAGAAAATAGTTATTTTTTCTCATTTTGGAGAATAACTGCTCAGCTGTTTGAGAGTTGATCAAGCCGCGGAGTTCTGGGACAAGGCCAATTTTTCTTAAGCAATCTTTAGGGTCTTTCGTGTTTGCCTCATGGAAAGTGTCATAAAGAGCGTAGTGATCGGCAGATCCTGTAGTAGGGTGTCCATTCGTGTCCGCTGGCTCCTTCTTGAACTTTAACCAGGGCAAGTTTATTGTCAGCGCACTTTTCGCAGCAGACAGGAGATTTTCTGGTGTATCATCCGTCAGTCTGCCTTAATTTGGCCTGAAAGGCATCTTTTCTGGCTCACGCAAGTTGGTGTGAGTGACCAAACCTCTGGCAAAGTCATAGATTGCCACATTTGGCATGTGCTTAAAAGATAGCAGCATGTCTGCATAGTCTCGTGGACTTTCTGCTCTTACATTGAATTTAACTGCATTCACGATCCCACAAGGGCACATTATCACTGCCCAACCACCTTAACAGGAAAATAAATTAAAATATAAGTATATTATATATTTAAAACTCTAAAAGCAAAAATCTCATAAATTACGATAATTGTGCTTTGCAAAACTTACCAGATGCACCCCAGACCTTTTGGAACACCTTGTCATATGTACTGCGGCTTTTCATTTGCTCCCTCAAGCGGATGACGAGATCCATTTTTGATCCAGTTGAGTCAAGGCCACAGCTCTTCACCAAACTTCGCACTGCATTAACCTGTGAAAACATTGGCAATTACACATGGTCATCTAAGAACAATTACAGTTTGGGGGAAGCATCTTGTTAAATTAATGTCACCTTCAAGTTCATAATTTCATTTGTCAATCTGTCCTCTGTGATGTCCACCTCTGCCTGCTCTGTCAGGTTGGCCCGTTTCCTGCCTTGACCCTTCATGTATTCTGTGTTGAACACAATGTTGTTGGCCCTGGTCCGAGAACCTATCCAAGGTGCCCATTTATGGTACGATGGGGATACCACACATGGATTTGCAGCATTACCTAGGAAAGAGCCAAACAGACAAATTATGACCAACATTGTTTATATAAGGCTATATACACAAACGCACAGCTTATCCTGAAAAAACTCAAACTAAATGGTTAACAAATGCCTGCAGTTATACCTACTTGGCACAGTGCACTCTCAAAATTGCTCAAAGTTTACTTACTCTTCACAAAGCCTCGACAAAGGATCTCTTCGCTAACCGAATGCCAGAAGTCTTCAATGTCAACCTGGCCATCAAATTCAGGTGGTGGCTCTTGGAGGTCACTCGCTGAAAGACAAACAGTTGTCTAAATAACAGTTGGAATTGTAACTGACACAGAGATTTGAAGAAATGAGCACTCACTTGGCATGCTGAAGACTCCCTTTTTATGCAAATCCATAATCACCACAGGAGGATGATCTCCACAGTTTACACATGAGAAGTCATATGTATGTGATGACAGGGCTTCAAAATGAAGGTACCCATGGAGAATGGAGTCACGGTCTGGATACTTTTGCTTGTTTGTAGCTTGTAAAGCCTCTACAACTCTTCCCACTGCTGTATGGTTCTACAAGTGGATGTGGAGGAAAAACTGTCAGGTTGATATTACAATGGATAGGAACACATGTTAACACATACAACATATAAAACTTGTAGTACCTGTATAGAGTTCCTGAGAAATAGGCAGAAATGATGTGTCAAAATGACATGATCATTAAAATTATGCAGCCCCCTTGTCCACTCCTGGTATCGGTAAAATGTGCCACAAAGAACACATTTTTTACAATATGTTGTAATACCTGTAAAAAAGGATGGTGAACTTGTCAGTATCATGATGGTTACTGAATGACAAACCACATATTGGTCAAGCATGGAACTAAACACTTCAGCAATAACTATTACCGTCATGAAATGCAACCTACCCTCCACAATTCCAGTGACTGTGACAATCTTGGCTTTTTTAGAGATGGCAATGGGTTCAGA
Organism: Trematomus bernacchii; assembly: GCF_902827165.1. Taxonomy (NCBI): domain Eukaryota; kingdom Metazoa; phylum Chordata; class Actinopteri; order Perciformes; family Nototheniidae; genus Trematomus; species Trematomus bernacchii. The sequence goes on from NW_022987677.1 coordinate 153,125, forward strand.
AAGAGGGACATTGCCTGGACACTTGTGGCAATAATTCTCTTGTGGAACCAAGTGCCTTGGCATATCTTCTGATGACTGTAATGATGCCAAGTTTCTTGGAAGGATTGTTGGCAGGGCTTTGTGGGATATAAGGTACTCTACCATTTCCACTAGTGCTTTTCCTTCTGGAGGATATAGAGGAATATCTTCAGCTTGTTGGTCATCTACCATAGGTGCTGCCTCAGATGAAAATGTTGTGGAAGAGTCTTCGTGACAAGATTGCATTTTCTTGAAAAAGTCAGGCCTGGATTGTTGCAGGTGCCACTTTGCAATTGATGTGTGTGGGCAGGATTTTCGAGGCTTGGTACAAGGGCAATGCCAAGTACTTTTATTATCGTCATAGTGGACCATGACCCTCCCCAATCTAGAATATGAGGAGATGTGTGATTCCAAAACCGAAAAATAAATGTGCCCATGTTCTTGGCTAAGGTACACCTCAACACTCAGTGGTGCACCTTCTGTATCAGCAGCCAGCTTCCTTCTCAGACACTCACTCTCTGTGTTCTTGCTAAACCACTTGTTCACTACCATGTCTGTGAGAATCCCTTCATCGTGAACAATAGGTGAATTGGTGACCAGAGGGCTGTACGTCAAGGACTGGACATGGACGCAGTCAAACCCGACTAGCCCACTTCTCCGTGCATAGTCATATGCCCTGTTGCACATTTCCAACTGACAGGTGATACCTAAGTTAGATTTTTGGACATGAATACAGTGCACAGCACCCTTAAAGGTCCTGGAAACTGCAAAAAGTCCCCTTTTTTGATCTACGCACTGTGATTTTAGGTGGCGATTTGCTGTGATGTCCGATGTTTTGGATGAGTGGTGCCTTTGTATGTGCATTTGTAGGTTTTTCCTTTTTAATTGTAGGCTACAAAAACAACATGTTGTTGTTTTGCGCTTTGACATCAAAATGTTGGGGGCTGTGGAAATATTGTGGCGTGTTGCTGCAGCAGCCGGAGCCATCACTGGAGCGGCCGTCGGGGCCATCAATGGAGCGGTCGTCGGGGCCATCACTGGAGCGGTCGTCGGGGCCATCACTGGAGCGGTCGTCGGGGCCATCACTGGAGGAGTCGTTGTGGTTGCTGGGGCCGCCGCCAACGTAGTTGGATGTTCAGTGCAGCAGTTTTTAAAGTGACTGATAAACATCTCCTTTCTCCCAATGATTCTTGGGCAAAAGCCACAGTGATAATGGCTACTGGCCACACATTTTAGATGGCATTTATAAACATTATAACCTAAAAAAAGAGACAGAAAGTGGTTTAGAGGATTCTAGAAACAAACCAACATGAATTTCTTGTAAATATGCAATTTGAAACAAGGTGTTTGTGCGAGAGCAATAAATAATCATGTCACCAACAATAATATTTTTGCCTATAAACTGAATTTTTGCAGATTGAATGTGTGATTATGCTCATATTGTGCCTACCCCAAATAAGGATACTTTTCCAGCATTATTAACACTTCATAACCTGAATATAAATCTAATTTTTAATGTTCAATTTATAATTCTAAATTAATTTACACCAAGGATGTCCTGGGGCACAGAAATAACACATGTATCCATAATGTGTGAGGCATTAAACGCATCTAACAAGTAACATGTAATGTAATGTGATGAAGTATACAATGATCATATTGAATTATAGATGTACTTACCTCCATATTTCACAAGTGCCCTCTGGTGGCTCTGCAAATGAGCCATCAGACCAGGGTATGACCCGGTCCTTTCACAAAATGGACACTGGAAGGTGTCCGAGTCCAATTTGTTGAGCTCTGGGCGTGCTCCATCACGGAGTGTTGTGTTGTTTGTCTATAGGTGAATAAAATAGAATGCAATTTCAGTGACTTTAATATTGGAAATAGTTAACTCCTTAAACAAGCAGCAATGGACTGGCCTGTATAATCCTATGGGACAAAGCTGGTCATACTTCCTCACTTTCAGAAGGTAACCCTTTAACTGCCAGCGCCACCATTTGGTAGAGCACATTTTGTGTCTTGATATCTTGTCAGCCAGCTCTACCCTTTTGGTTGACATGTTATGCACAAAACAACCTCTAGATGTCACTGTGGTTCGAACAGAAAGCCCTTCAGCTAGTTTACATCTTTATATATACAGTCTATGGTTTAAATGTCAGGCCTACAGCATGGCCACAAACCCCATCTAAAAACAGAGGCCTGATTGCATCCACCTGGGTTACTTGGCTCTACCCAATAACTATATATCATTTAACTTTAAACCACACTTAAAATAATAATATAATTATACATATGTGCATGTCAGTATAGCAGCTAATACATGTTTTTTTTTTTTTTAAAAACATTCAAATGTGAAAGACACCTTCAATGAATATTTAAAACTTACACAAAATCAGATTCTTGTAAAAATGCGAGTACATGCATTGTTCCATCTGTCAAGCTAAAATATATACATATATCTTAGCTCTTAGCTTGACATGCTAACTGAACGAGCATGTTCAGTTAGCATATATGCTAACTGAACGTCGAGCATGTCAAGCTAAGAGCTAAGATATATATATATATATATATATATATATATTTATATGTATTCCATTCCTTTACATTTAATATTTAAAATACAAATTAGCAAAATAAACACAATTACACTGCGCTAAACAGCCACATCGACAAACAAACGAGAACCTAAATAGTATGTAATTATATCTAAAACCACAATACGTTAATTACCTGTACTCGGTGCGCCATATTGTTTGTCTGTTCTCTGTAAACCTCATGTCTCCTTAAATATCCTTTCGTCAGCGTCAGTGTCGTCAATTCGCTTTTAATCTGCCATGTACGGTAATGTCTCTCAGCCATCGTAGTGTCGTGTCAGGTGGGCGTGTCGTGTAGTGGGCGTGTCGTGTAGTGTCGTGTACTGGCCGCGGCCGCAGCTAGACCCTTCTCCTAGATTCCACCGGGTCCGTCTGCGCCGCGTCACGGCTGCGCCGCGGTTTTGGTCCAGCCTCCTCCGGCATACCCTACCAGGCGCGTTTCAGAAGCATTTCAGAAGCGGAGCGTCTTGCCTGCCGGCTCGCAGTTTTTGTTGATTTGGGCATATTTCCTGGACAGGCTACTTTGTACAGACAAAGTTAATAATAACTGTAATATTCCAGTTATAAACGACATGAATCAAAGATGTGTTGCTGTATTTTAGTGGTAAAAAAATGCATTCATCATCATAATTATTCTATATATATAATTTACACAGTGCCTGAAAACCGGAGGAGAACGCTGGCATTTCTCCTCCTACTTGAAAGACTACGGAGGGATAGGGTCTGCAAAATTAGTTTGTGTGTGTGTATATAGAATGGGGAGGCTGTGGCGCAGTGGCCTAGTGCGTTGGTGTTCGGCTCAGAGGAGCACAGGTTCAAACCCCACTGCACTCAGCATGTCGTTGTGTCCCTGGGCAAGACACTTCACCCCAAATTGCTCCTGTGGGGATTGTCCACAGTATATTGAGTATGTATGCTTTGGATAAAAGCGTCTAACAGGTAACATGTAATGTAATGTAATGGAGGAGACATCTGATTGGCTATATAGAACAAAGTACAAGTACGAATCGGGTCACCGTCAGGGGAGTCTCAAAAAACCCACACATGAATGCACAGCGATCCATGCACAGAAAGCGGGTTGTGTTTGCAGGTGCAGCAGTTTTAAACGGAAAACAAATATGTGTGGATCAAAAATACATATGTAAAACTTTTTTCTGTGTAAAACTTTTATTTACATGTAGCCTATATGAGGAAACGGAAAACATGCGACATAACTCTCTGAACAACACAACCCTCTGATGCGTGTGTTGATAGCTTGGCACGCCACTTCCCTGGAACCGTTGCTGCTTCCAGTGTTTCCTCCTGAAGTCTTTGATCACTACCCAGTCACCGGGCTTGAAGTGGTGTTGTGGCGCATCAGCTGGCGTCTGCAGTACGGCTTTCATTCAAGAACCCCTTGTGCGTTTAATTAACACAGCCATGCTACAGCAGTGAGCAGGAGAGGTGGGGAAAGGTGGGGCTATCGTTATTTTTTCAGGAAATATTCGTATAGAGGTGATTACACGGACTCGGTTGACCCCCCAGAGCGTTTCGTTTGCAAATCTATCCACCTTGGGACTCGTTATCGTTTGTGGGGTCAGTTTCTATCGGCCTCGTGTAAATAATAGGGCTATACGCACGCGAAACTATGCAGATACAAGCAGTTTTCTCCTTGTGTAAACGGCGCCTAGAAAACTGCTCTGGGGGGTCAACCGAGTCCGTGTAATCACCTCTATACGAATATTTCCTGAAAAAATAACGATAGCCCCACCTTTCCCCACCTCTCCTGCTCACTGCTGTAGCATGGCTGTGTTAATTAAACGCACAAGGGGTTCTTGAATGAAATAATATTATAAAAGGCAAACCAGAATTGTTAACGCCCAATATACTCCTTAAACAAAATAAACAGAGTCAGATTTCATGCATTGATCCATTATATTGACAAAGGAGGATCTCACCCGGTGTTTGTAGCAGTGACGTGCAGTCAGTGGAGGCAGGGGAGGCAGAGCCTCACCTGTCATACTCCAATGTAACGGAAAAACAACTAAAGAAAAACGAAATAGTAATAATAATAAAATGTCTCCACTGTGTTGTAAGTGTGATTTATGTATGATTCTAATCGCTTTTTATAGTCAAAATCAGCAAATTTGCCGAGCTCCGCTACGGGAGCGATGACAAGTGAGGCAGGGGCGTGCTCTGCCTCTCGTAAGCCCACAGTAACTTGCTGGAGCGCGGGCACTAATGCAGCGCGGGCACTTATTTTGTGAGCGCGCTCAAGCCATTTACTGTGGGCTGAGTTGAGGCACAGATGAGATCTGCCTCACCTCAGAATGCGTCACCCCACAGAAACTGGCTGGAAAGCGGGCCCTAAGCGCATGCCTGTTACCATCTCACTGTAGGTCACCAATGTAATGTTTGTAGATCCCTTTATTACATTTATCCTCGCCATCCATAGTCTCTAAATAACTTATTTCACGTATATATGATATTTAGGCTCGCTGGTATCAACGGCAATGAAAATGCACCAGGGGAGGCAGCCATAACCTCTGCCGCACTGAAGGGGGCGCACGTGGGCCCACAGGTTCTTGTTGCTACTGTAATTCTACGCAGAGACGGTAGACGTAACAACAAACTAGACTTTTGAAACTACAGGAAGATAAGGAGGACTTTTACAAAAAAGTAATAGAGATTGTTGTCCAGAAGGATAGCATGGACTTCATCTTCAAGTCAAGGTAAGACCACATTTGTAATGAAAATGGGGATTTTGGGTATACTTTTGTTGAACGGTCTGTTTAAAATGAATCGAAGCATCAGACTAAAAAAGCTTTTGAAAATAACCGAATATTTTGATTAAGGTCAAAATATAATATTTGTAAATCTGACTCAGTGCCTCACCAGCCATGAACCTCACCGCACGTCACTGGTTTGTAGAGAATATCTCTCTGAGCGAGTCCTCTCCACGGAGACATGCTCCTCCTCCTGTCAGTAGCTACTGCTAGTGCTACTGCTACTGACCATGCTACAGATATTAGTGCAAAAATATACAGCTCCTCTACCACAACCATCAGCAACAAGTGGACATGGAGAATTACATGAACTACATGTTGCTAAATCCACGGTGGGGCGTAAACAGAAGGGTAGCCATGGCAACATTGCTGCGGGGCTGCTGCGGAGTCTTCTTCACTGCTTTTGGTGTATTTTGTGGCGGAAGTTACAGCGCCACTTACAGTCCCGGCATATGTACTACAGCGTTTCCAGCGGTCTCGTTTGAACAGACACGTTAAATGAAACAAATGCATGTGAACGGAACACTTTTTTGAATACGCATACTGTGCATAAACGCAAACGGTCCCGTGTGAGCGGGGCATACAGTAGTTCAACAAAAGGTAACTTAAATTGTCTCAACTTTCAGAAACTAAAATTACATTAACAGAATAATATTCTTTATATCTGTGCCAGTTCGTCTTGTGCCTTGTGCCATCAAGAGAGCCAGCTTTTCACGCCAACAAATATTTGTAGGTGCTTTCACAATGATGACATGCTATTCTCTTTTTATTAATCAGTAAAATAGATCTTTACAGGAATATTTTGAATATTATTAATCTTTATGGCTTTGTAAGATTATATGTCTCTATTTAACACAATGGACATGATTATCACATTTGTTTCAGTCTTACATTTTTATTGTCACTGTGCTTTTTAATATTTTCATATCAATAAAGTTAGTATTTCCTGATCATCTTCTTCTTTTTTTTTATATGTAAAATGACCTGTGACTTCCTCAAATGATGTGTGACTTCCTCAAATGATGTGTGACTTCCTCAAAAAGATAAAGCATTTAGAAATTCAAACCAGCAACCACACTTTCCCCAGTCACATACTTCAGGATACTTGCTGCAGAGCTGACCTTCTAGGAAAGAGTTGGCATTCCCATGAGCAATGGAGAAAATCTATGACAATGCTGTTGATGTCAAAACCCTAAGCTCAAGATCATCAACAATACAAGAAGGTAAGAGTGTCAGACAGAGTGCACTGTGGATTTTGGATTTACTGTACTTTTTTACTCCCTGGTCTTCTCTGTGTTCAGGTCCCAGGAGACTTCTCAGAGCGTCTGTTCTCGGTCTGGGGCTGCTGAGTGTTTTCCTGCTGGCTGGACTCATCGGCCTCGCTGTCCACTGTGAGTCTTTCTTTTAATACGTTTAATAATGTCATTTTGAACGTGTGATTTTAAGGAGCAATATTCTGCTCTGAAAGATGCACATTTGACCAAAACATCTATCGTTTTTCTACTTTTCTCCTAGGGCCAAATTAGGAAAATATTGACTTTGGTTTGTGTCAGTATGATTGCATCAGGTAATAAGAAACATCTATTTTCATTTCAGACCATTACTCAGTAGGTGGTGCCGCTGCAGATTTCTCCGCTGTCAAAGCAGACCTGTCCTCAGTGACTGAAGAGAGAGACAACCTGACTGAGCGTCTCCAAGCCAGAGATCAGCTGATCAACCAGCTGAAGGCCAACCTCACTGAAAAGACCAGAGAGGTTGAGTGTTTGAGTGAGTGCTTCATGTGGGGGGTTTGCATAGGGCTCAGTATGTGTAAGATATCAATTATCATAATATGTTTTGCAAAATACCTCAATATTGATATTCTAAGGCTGACTATTGATCCTTTCATAACATAGTTACAGAATGAAACTTTTCATTAATGATAATTAAGAATTGGTTTTTAATGACTTAGTTGTGAGTGATTTCATTTATAGTTTGTTTTATTTTTCTTCACCCACCATATTTATATTTCTCTGTAAACTATGCTTATGGCCAGTTTCCTTGTCTAAATTACTTTAATATAAGCAATAGGAAGAAGAACTTAGAGGTAGTTTGTTCCAGATATTTGCAGCATAATAATAATAATAAAGGATAACAAGGTTTCAAACCAATTTAGAACTGTTGACGAAAGTCAGACCCAGTTTTCCAGTCGGTCTAGTAACTAACACCGAGATGTTGCCACTGTCTGTGTTTAAGTGGATGTCATTGAAGACTTTAACAAGATCAGTCTCAGTGCTGTGGTGCCTGACTAGATCACATCCAAACAGTTATTTAAATCCCAAAAAAGAGAAGTAGTTGTTCTGCAATGAAATGTGTGATCTCTTTTGATCCCTCTAAAAATGCTTAATAAATATTTGTTTTCAATATTATTACAAAAGTGACATATAATGCACTCAAGGGTTCCATATTTCAGCAGTTAAAGCAGTAAATCAACAAGATCTTACTACTTTTACAGAGAAATCGTGTCCTGAAGGATGGAGGAAGTTTGATAGTTCCTGTTATCTCTTCTCTACTGAGAAACGTTCATGGGAACAAAGCAGAGACAACTGCACAGCCAGAGGAGCACATCTGGTGATCGTAGACAGTGAGGAAGAACAGGTAATGTGTGCTGCTTTAACACTTGTGATTGTATAACTCCTGCTTTTATCAATCAATAATGTTTTTATTGTACATATACTAGCAAATGTGTCTATCAGCTATAATGATTACATCACAACAATGGTGTTGGTTACATATTTCTGAGCTAGTAAAAAGGGAAAAGTTATCTGAATGTTGATGTCCATCCCAGTAAACTGCATTTTTAATATGTGAACAGGAAATCATAACTAGCATGATCAAGGAAGACACTTGGATTGGTTTGAGTGACAGAGAAGAGGAGGGGACCTGGAAATGGGTGGATGGATCTCCACTGAATCTGAATCTGACGTAAGGCTTTACTTTGGTTTTAAATACAGATGCTGGTTTATGTTGTGACCTTTCTAAATGTTTCACATGTTTCTGTAATGGGAGTTAACACAACACACAGGATGCATTTAAACGTAGGGTGTCTGCCCCTTTCACCAGAAGACTCATTTGGGTATTAAGAAAAGAACATGGCTGTATTACTTATAGTTATTTGTATTTGATGTCCAATCTTTTAGTTCATCTTGTTTTCCTGTAATACCTGTTAGGTTTTGGAGCAGAGGAGAGCCTAATGATTATCATAAAGGAGAGGACTGTGCCCACATCAAACCTGACACCAAAAGGTGGAACGACGCGTCCTGTGAGCACGATCTGCATTGGATCTGTGAGAAAGAAGCTTAACATTGGTGTCTGTTTGGATACCAAACATGCAATCATGCTTTTACAATTTATTTTAAATTGAGTTATTTAAAACTATTCAAAATGCCTGATTTCATGAATAAGAATTACGTTTCATGACTCGCAAAATCACAATTAGTTTTTTGTTTTTTTTTCAAACTAATATCAGCAATAAATAAATAGTCATTTAATATGTTTTTGCCAACTTTTATTTGACTCAATTAAATTAGTATTTGTAATAATCCTTTTACATATCAACATAAAAACAGCTTCCTAAAAACATCTGCTGATAAGCCCACAGTTCCTGAAAGCTATAATATTGAAGGTGCCTTATTGAGCAGAATATGATATAAATAAGAAGAATAAAAACTGTCAAACATTATTGAATAATTCAGAAATATACAACAATACTCTAGTCTCAGCATTGGTCTAACTTGTTCAAATGTGTAAAATAGCCTGTGTGTTTATACAGTATGTTTCCTAACAATGACCTCTTGTGGCCATGTGAGTACAAATCTATTGCAGGTATTTAACATTCATAGGTACCAGCCACTTTGTACATACTGTAAGAACTAGTGCTGTAAATTAATACAAACATGTATGTATGTTTATTACAATAATAATCTGGGACTTTAACTGCAGGATTTGCTCATGATTCATTAAAAAAGTAAACTGCCTTTTATTTGAAGTTAATTACAGACCTTTAGTAAATGGGCAAATTAGATATAGCTAGATCAGGAAATGGCAACTTTCGTTGAGCATGCATACAAAGATAAAAACCGTAAAAACATATTGTGGGTGTATTACATGTTCTCTGACAAGATAAAGCTCTTCCACTTCAACACATTGCTGTTATCAGATAAAAAGCAGCTTTACCACTTCACCTTTTTTTCTCAAAGTGAACAACTCCTCCCTGAAAGTTGTCTTGAATGATGTGCACTTTTTATATTTATGATCAGCAGCAGACAGAGTACTTCAGAGGAAAGACATTTGTGTTTATCAGCATTTAAAATTAAGATCCCTGCTTTCACAACAATGTCATGCTATTCTCTTTTTATTAACCAGTAAAACAGATCTATACAGGATCAATACATTTAGAATATTATTAATCTTTATGGCTTTGTAGGATGATATGTCTCTATTTAACACAATGGACTTGATTATCTCACTTGTTTCAGTCTTAAATCTGTATTGTCAATGTGCTTTGGCAATAGTATGTTTTTAATATGGGCATGTCAATAAAGCTTATTTGAATTTGTCTTGACTCTCAACTCTTGTTCTGTTGTCACATGTGTTATCATTATTTTCAGTTTACCCGTACAGGGTTAAGTATGGATACACTGTTGGGAAATACAAGAAAGGTGATACAAATTATGTACACAGGTTTAGAAGCTCTAAAAGGTGCATTTTTGAGAAGTGATTGGAGAACTATGTGTAAAGGAGAGTTGTTACAACACAAAAAACACCAGAATTTAAACTATGAACATTAATATAATTTCACTATTAGTTAAAGGTGGGGTAGGTAAGTTTGAGAAACCGGCTCGAGATACACTTTTTGTTATATTCCATGGAATGCTCTTAACATCCCGATAGCAATGAATATCTTAAGTGCTTTGACAAAAAATCCATAAAGCCGTAGTACTGTAAAAAGCACGACCAATCATTTTAGCCGGCCCTGCTAAAGTAACTGGATGGCCTACCTGCCTGTCAGCCTTCCATCTGTGCACAAACTTATCTCGTGCCCTCATTGGTCATGTGCACGTTCGTGTGTGTTGGAGGAGGGGCTCTGTAAGGAAGTGGCAGATTTTTTCCGGTTGTGTATTTTCAAAATCTAGCGCACTCGAGCTGGTTTCTCCAAAATTACCTACCCCACCTTTCATGGCCTAAACAACCCAATTAAAAAAGTGCTTATACAAATGAAACATCAAGGTGGAGATATTGTATTTATGCAAGAAACACATCTGTCAAAAGTACTGTGCAACATTGTTGATAAATGCAAGCACCGACACCTGTCTGCTCTCACATTCCCGCATTATGTCTTGCGGGAACCAATGAAGTCCAGGGCAAATAATTGCAAGTCTCTTCAATGCGCATGTCACAAAACGTGATGCATTGTGGGACATGTAGTTTATGGGCAACCTGCTTCTGTAAAGTGGCAGTAACCGTATAATAAACGTATTATATTCTTTGTAAGCTCTTGCGGGGCCACATAAAATGAAGTTGCGGGCCGGATTTGGCCCCCGGGCCTTGAGTTTGAGACCCCTGCATTAACCCATTGAGTTACTCAATCCAACCTTATTCTTTATCAAGTGGATCTTGTTGTGGAGATCCAGCACTCACACAACAGGAAAGAATGAAACAGAGAGGAACCAATACTCCACAAACACAGATATAGCTGATAAGTAATTATTATTTAGTTGTTGCAACAAACAAACAATAATGGGCAGTACATCACCTGCTGCCACAGCAGCCAATCGCGGAAATGCCCCCAAGAACAGAAGAAACACAGGGCTAGATATACTTTTCTAAATGACACACGAACATGTTCCCCAAACATGTTTAACGCACACACATTTTATCATGCAGCCAACCACACAAATGTCACATGTTTTTCTCTCTGAAAGCTATACCTGTACTGTATATGTTTAAACGTCATCATCTCATGACATCTTTAGGATTAGTTAACTAACAAAGGTTAACTGTTTTTATAACCCGAGGCCTTCTCTGCACTTCCTATACCCTCGGTGTCAGCTCACTTAAAATGAATACATCTATTGATAATTCAGAACGACCATTGTCTCTCTAACTGTGTGTGACCCAACTCAGTAACACACATCATATGGAATACCATGTGATCATTAATGAATATCATAAATACGCTGTATTAAACATTCTGCCATAACAATCTTGTAAGGAGTCATAAACGTCCAGAAAGGGTTTCCATGTTCTAATAAAGGTGTTAGAGGAGCCCCTGAGTAAGAACTTAATTTTCTCTAACTGTAAGAAGTACATAACATATTTGACCCACTGAGAAAAGGATGGAGGGGAATGTTGCTTCCATTTTAGAAGAATCAAACGTCTCGCAAGAAGTGTAGAAAAGGCTCTTTGGTAGGGTCTGGGTGATTTTTGGAGACTAGCTGTCACTCTATCCAGAGTGGCAACCGGTTTTCATATCGACTTTCTTCTTCTTCCTCCAGGCCTGAGCGTTGGGAGGAGGTGAAGAGGGCGGTGGACTGGGTCTGCTGGGCGGACCGGCAGTACCCGTGTGTCTACAGCCGGCTGGAGTTTGGATTCAGCTGGGAGTCCTCCACCCGCCAGCTGCTGGGCTTCGAAGGCCTCCCTCCCTTCTCCGCTCTCACGGGACTGAACCTGCAGAAGACCGTCCCCCAGGTTCTGGTCCACTGAGCAGGATAGTGAGAGGGAGGCAGTGGCGGTTCTACGGGGTGGCACGGGGTGGCACGGGGTGGCAGCTGCCACCTCAGAAAAATGCCTTGCCACCCCAGTTGGCAGCTTTGTTTTGAAAGAAAAGTTGTGGCTCATCGGACATTTATGAGAGAAAATCTCTAATATCCGAGTGCAAGTGAATGCAGCACAAGACGCGAGCCTTGTAACCCCTCCCCCGACCCTGGCGCGAGCTTGGAAATATGATTGGCGGCGATTTCATTTGAACGGGGGACAGCGCAAAACGAGAAGCATTTCGGATCCAAGTAGACGGAAGGAATGAGGTATTTGCGGTCTACAATGACAGAGAAGAGACTGTCAAGTTTGGCTGTACTCAGCATTGAATCAAAACGCACTAAAGCTTTAAATCTTAATAAGTTTGTGAGGCGTTTTGCTGAACAAGATGGTAATCGCCACATTCAGCTGTAATAGGCATGCCAACTTGATGCTCTGCTCACGGATGACTCGATGAGCATAAACAACTGTTAAGATGATGACCTTACGTGTGTATAAGTGGGGGTCTGCCCCCAAAAAACAGTTTCAAGTCCTGAGAGAGTCAAATAAGGTGTGTAAAACTTCACTGCCCAGCCAAAAAAAAGTAACCACTTTGATTTAACTAGGCCAAGGACTTTCCACTGGATAATAACTGCAGCGATGTATATGTTTTAGCTGAATACACGTTTTTTAACCCTAATTGATGCAGTTAGTCACTTCTTTAATGTTTGTTCTTTCTGATGTAAAGTCCAGGTTGTAACTGTTTGCAGTAAAGTCGTGGGGCGTTGAACTGTTCTTTTGATTCTTATGATATATGATAGTAATTATTTGTCTTTCAAATTTGAAGGAGGGTGAGCAAGCATCTTGAGGAACATTCATCATCAACTCCTCCAAAAAATATAGTTTATTCAATAATAAATGAATATGTGAATCATAACAGTGATTGACAGCTGATAGGAATAATATGATTGTTAATAGTATCATATTAATTTCGACAAACATCGACGAGACAGTTAATTAATGTACTTATTGCAGCAGTCTGCATAGATGTGGTACCCCTGCTGGTCTAAGAGTGAGACAAACTCATTCAGGGTTCATTTCAGTTAAAATTCATTCAATTACGTCTGCCACCTTATATATTTCTATGTAAGGCTTTAATGATGTGCCACAATAATGTCACGAAATGTTATTGAGTTAAAATATAAATATTGTGGCTTTCCAAGTTAACATTAATTGATATGACTGCGATTAAATCAGCATATACTTCTGCCAGGGGATGCCACCCCTGAAATTCTCCTGCCACCCTCTTGCCACCCCATGAATATTTGTCTAGATCCGCCCCTGGAGGGAGGTTCATACCCCTTTGCCTTTTTATGGGGATTACATAATCTATTGGATGTATTTGTAGCCTTTTTATTGTCAGTGTGTTTACATGTTCTTAAATAGGTAGATACAATTGGCTTACTGCAGACCTGACTTATTCAACTTAAACTGCTTTGGGTCTACATATCGCCTTTTCTGCACGTCAGCATATTTTTTCAAATGTATTCCAATAAGGGGAGAGCTTATACTGTTTTACACCGTGGTCTTCAGAGAAAGAGTTGCACCCCTCGTCTTTCTTCTGACCGTTCCACCTTTTTGGTCAAATTGAAAATATTTAAACTTTCCAGAAAAACGCTGTTGACGTCACTGAAGGAAATGACTGTCTCACTGTCAGACAGTAACCACCATAACAAAGACCAAAGAGCCTGTTTGTTGGAGCAGATCTGCCAGTGAGTGTGTGGCTTTTATCGTACCGTATACATATCATCCTCCTCACTCTAAGGCTGTCAGACTAAAGCTGTGACGCTCAATCACACAAAATGTGAGAACAAGCATCCTCCTGTTTGTTCTCATAGACACAATGTCAAACAAATACATAGCACAAATCGATAATAAAATCCAAGGAGTGAGGCTAGTCTGTAATACAACAATGGTGATACAGTGTCAAGGTATTGCTGTCATAGGAACAACAAAACAACATTGGGAGTTTATTTTTGATAAAACGCTCGGGGGAGACTCTGCTCGGTGCCTTTCTCCCAGAAAAAAAAGCATTATGTGGACAGGCCCTTATTCGGGGAAAGGGGATTTAAAGGTTAGATTATATTTGATGGCCATGTACACTGATACTTATCATCTTGTTCACATGCATGCAAATCCACAACAACGCCTTCAGACAGAGATAGCATCATTGTGACCAGTGATAAAAGGGAAGGTCACGATGAGTAGCAGTCTATCTGCATGTTTGTATCATCCCATCTCAAATTACGCAACTTCTCAAAGTCTACTTCTTCTAAATGTTCTACTGGTAAATGTAGTCACAGCTGTCTTCCCACAGTTGAACACACAGTCACATGTTATTATAAAATAAGGATGCAGTGCCTTTATGCCCAAAAAGGGTCAGTTTCTGACCTGCTGAAGGTGTGTGTTGCTTCTCTGAGTAACCTTGTACATTTCTTTTGTCTAGTGTTTCATTTATAACTGCCTTAAGTACCTTTGATTATTTTAGTGTAGGATATAAGATTTTCTTTCACAGTATATGCAGTTTTATATCATGGTAGCGGTATAAATCAGGGTACAGTATAGTATTGTTCTGTAAATTCAATAAGAAGTGGATTAAAACAACCAGTTTTTGGATTGTTTTCCTCTTTTATTTGGAACTATAATATTAACAAAATCAACCGACTCACGAGAGACAAAACAAAAGACTCAAAACCTTTAAAATTCTGAATGTGAAACACGTTTTAAGGTTAAACGGTGCAAATAACTTTGACTTTGAAATAAATATCAGTCTGACTTCAGTCAATGCAATATGAAGCACCATAAACATCCCGCAAGTTTTCATTTCAATACAAAAACAAACAAGACTTTTACTGCAGGATTTGCTGTTTCATTCCAAAAAGTAAAGTAAAACTCCCTTTTATTTGAAGTACATTACAGTTCTCGAGTAAATGTGCAAATTTGATGTAGCTAAATCAGGAAATGGCAACCTTTTTACACAAGATAACACTTAAAAGAAATATGGTGGGTGTATTACGCTTTGACAATATAAAGCTCTTGCACTCAACAACTTACTGTTATCAGATAAAAAGCAGCTTTACCACTTCCCATGCTTTCTTAACCCTTGTATGGTGTTCGGGTCTGTGGTCCCGTTTTCATTATGTATCTAAAGAAAAATGATATGAGAAATTATTTTTTCAAACTCACACTCAATGGCCTTGGCTCATTTTCTGTGAAGAACATATATCAGAACACATTTTCAATGACCACCCACTGTACACCCCCCCTACACATTTACAGGCAGACTGTCTTTAATGACTCTGAGGGCTGGTAAGCTGGGCTGAAAGATCCCACAGACTTTCACATTACATTTCACCTGTTAGACGCTTTTATCCAAAGCCACTTACATACATTCAATACTGTGGGCAATCCCCAATGGGCTGAAGTGTCTTACCCAGGGAAACAACGACATGCTGACTGCAGCACTGGAACCAGCTCTCCCCTGATCCGAAGTGTAGTGCACTATCCCACTGCTCCACAGCCTCCTTATAGTGATATCTCACATAGTGGCTGGCTGTGCTGACCGAGGAGAACTCCCTGGGCAGTGACTGCGATACGAACAAAGACTGATAAAAACAAAACACACCAAACATAAATCATTTATACTACTGGGAACTAAATTAACTTTTATATTATTTTCTTTGCTGGATATTTCCAGGAGGGAATTTGAAAGGTAAAGTTTGATTTAGAAATACCTGCATTCTTATTCCCAATTAAGAAGATTTCAGACTCAACTTATGTAATGGCGCGTTTCCACTACACGGCCTCGCTCGGCCCCGCTCGGTATGGCTGGGCCTCGTTAGGACTGGCTCACTTTATGGCGCATTTCCATTACAGTTTAGGAACTGGGGTAGTATAGTAACGCAGTGTAGGCGGAGCCGTGACGTGATCTTCAGAGAACCCCAGAAAAACAACACAGCCGTTAGCTGTTAGCACTCAGAGCTCACAGCTCCTCATATATGTTCAGAAACTAGACAAAAGTGAAACAAGTACAAACCACAGACTGCCTGTGTCATGGTGAATACAGTCGCTGCTTTATTTATGTCTGTATAGGCCGTTGTTGTGAGTGTGGACGGTCGGAGCATATACTGCGTTAGCTTAGCCAATCTCCATTTAGAAAACACGCATTTTAAAAGGTTTTTCGCCTGCCGTCTGTCTGCAGACTTGACAAAGCATTAATTCATGGTTTTTACTAACCGGTATCAGTATGTTGTTACTTCGGCATCATTTTTTTTTTCATTTTGAAACTTGTATTACAATTAAATCACGGTCAAATATGTCTATCTTGTTGTAGTTGTAGCCCCCTTGCCAGCGATGCTCTCTCTAGTTTAGCATACTCAGCCCGACTCAGCCTCGTTGTCTCTGGCCCTAGACCCGCGATTTTATGAGGCCAGAAAAACTGTGAATTAGGACCCGCCGGCCGGTACTAGGCCAAGTGGAAACGCAACCAAAGACGGGCCGCTGACGTCACAGCCCTCTTAAACCGTGCTCCGCGCTGTAGTGGAAACGCGCCATAAGTGTTCATGTAATTACTATTTTTAAGGTCTGTAACTTAAAATATTAATAAGATCAGAACCATTTGGGAAAATGAACTACAGATCACCTTCTCTGATGACTTTGGGAAGGAGGCCCTGAGATCCGTCAACTCATCCAACAGTTGTGCTAGACTTATCCTAATACAATTTAAAGTTCTCCATAGACTACATTATAGCAAGGCTAAGCTCTCCAGGATTTATCCAGATAGATTGGATGACAGGTGTGATACAGTAGATGTTCCCAGGCCCCCTGCGACCTGACTCACATGTTCTGGTTGTGCCCTAAATTATTTGGCTTCTGGCAATCTTTCTTCAAATGTATTTCTGAAATTGTAGGTCTAAAAATCTCTCAATCCCCTCCAGGGGCGTCGCCTGGACCTGAAAACATTCGGGGCTTAGCCCACAGTGGCGGCGGCACTACAGTGGCATTTTTCACTGCAACACTCCCCACACGCACACACACAGTACACCCGCGACTGTTACAATGAAGGCTCGATAATCAGCTCACGGCATATAGGCAGGGGTAAAGTGGTATTTTTTATGAGTGGGGGGCTCACCTCCTCTAGGGGGGTCCGGGGGGATGCTCCCCCGGGAAGATTTTTTTTTAAATATTGAAGTTAGATGCATCAATCTGGTGCACTTTGAGAGCAAAATGAAGAGATCTATGGATACCTCTCTCAACACCCATATGAAGCAGAACTGTAAACAGATGTACTTTTTCTTTATGGATATTTTACTAATCACTCCCCTTTTAAACTCTATTCTTGTTTTACTGCCATATAGTATTTCATAACTGTTTTTCCTTTATTCTCTTATTTTTTTTAATAACTATAATGATCATATAAAGGTGTGCCGCGGAAATAATCTTTTGAATAATTTGTGACCAAACCGTTTGAGACCCACTGAGATAACTTAGACTAAAGTTATGTATCTAAACACTCAGAGAGTCCTTTAGCTCACCTGAGTCTCTCAGTCTGAGAGGAGAGGACTCTCCTCCAGCTTCTTGTGGAACAAACAGCTCCATATGTCCGTTAGTGCAGCTAGCTAACCAGATGCTAACAACACGGTCCATGCTGGCACCCTGTCCCTCCCCCTCTCTCCCTCTCTCTCTCTCTCTCACTGTGCGCTATTGCCACACCCACACACAGAGCCGAGCTTGAATGACACAAGCACACGTTTATTTCCATGCAACTCTCTGATTGGTCTGGTGTCATGCCTCTGTTGCATTCAACGAACACGGGAAATTACAGTTGATTGATTGATTGATTGATTGAAAAGTTTATTAACAGCTTGTATATTGGGTACAGTACAGTACAGCTCAAAACATACAATTGTTAAGGGGATGCAGACCAGAGAAAGACTTTCGTCTTGTTTACATCAGGGTCCCCCATTTCCAATTCATCATATCATTTAAGACATATAAGACATATTTGACATACAGATGGCTTATTTACAATTTACATACAGGTGGTTTTTTACATACAGATGGCTTATTTACAATTTTCATTTTAGATTTCGTTCTAATACATCCTAACCGGACATTTAAGACATACCAAGTCTACAGATATACAGTTAGTAACAGAGTCTAAAATGCGAGTATATACATAGATGGGGGGGGGAAGCTGTCCATTGTACGACAGGTTGAGATTTGGACCATTACCGGGGCCAGTTTTGCAATGCTTTCCCCCGAAGGTGCTCTTTAAGAGAGGTTTTGAAGGTAAGTATAGTTTTACTTTCCTTTACAGTTGTGGGAAGAGCGTTCCACCTTGATGTGGCATAATTGCGAAACGTGTATTCCCCTTTTTTTGTGCCAAATCTGGGTTTTACATGATTTGTGGAGCTCCCTCTGGTGTTATGATCATGGTATTCCTTGACCTTTGGGAAGAATTTTGACATGTACATGGGTACCATAGAGGTGTAGTGGATCTTGTAGACCAGGCCCATTGCAAGTAGCTGTACTCTGTCATCTACTCTAAGCCATCCTAGGTTGTCAAAGTGGGCAGAGGTGAGGTGGGTTCTAGATGAAAGGTCAAGCAGTAGTCTGACCAGTTTATTTTGCGATGTTTGAAGTTTTATTTTTAGCGCCTTGGAGGTGCTATGGTACCATGACGTGCAAGCATAGTCATAGTACCCTTGAATGAGTGCTCCTGCCAGAGTTTTCAGGGTGTTTTTGTTTACCAGAGAGGAGATCCGGTATAGGAATCTAGTTCTTTGATTGACTTTTTTTATTACATTGGATGCCATTTTGTCACAGGAGAGGTTTGCCTCAAGAATAGATCCTAGGTATGTAATTTCCTTCTTACTTGTGACAATAATGTCACCCACTGCAACTGAGAAGTCGTCGGATTTGCTGAGATTATGTTTCGAACCGAAGAGAATGGACTCTGTTTTACCCAGGTGTAATGATAATTTATTATCGGCGAGCCAGGTGCAGATTCTGCCGAGCTCGGAGCTGAGGGTTTTTTCAACCTGCAATCTGCTCCTGTCAGAGACCAGCAGGGCTGAGTCGTCCGCGAACAGGAACAAGTTGCAGTCACATGCTGATGACATGTCATTTGCATAAATTAGGAACAGTAACGGACCTAATATGCTTCCTTGTGGAACACCACAGCTCACTGGGAGGGGGGGGGACAGAGTACCGTTTACCTCCACCATCTGTTCTCTCCCCTCCAGGTAGGATTGCATCCAGCTCACCGATAGTTTATCAAAACCAATTGCTTTTAGCTTGTCAATCAGAATGGGGTGATTGACAGTGTCGAAAGCCTTTTGTAGGTCCAGCATCACCATGCCGCAGTATTTACCCTCGTCCACCTCTTGTTTGATGTGGTCGTTCAAATAAAGAAGGCATGTGTCAGTGGAGTGGGATGTTCTAAAGCCAGATTGAAATTCATAGATTAGTTTCTTTTCTGCGAGGTACTTTTCGACCTGTTCATATACTATTTTTTCCATGACTTTCGAGATGGAGGTAAGTATAGAAACAGGGCGGTAGTTGCCTGGGTCCAATTTGCTGCCCTTTTTGTGCAGGGGGGTTACTCTTGCAATTTTGAAGTCTTTGGGTACTTTTCCCTGTTTTATGGAGAGGTTAATTATGTGAGCTATGACTGGTGAGATGGCGGTTGCTGTGTCTCTGAGGAATTTGGAGGGGATATTGTCGTGGCCAGTGGCCTTGTTAGGTTTGAGGGCGCTCAGTTTAATGAGTACCTCTGCTGTTGTTACCCTTGCTAGACTGAAATCATCTTTGCGTACCCCTAGGTTTTTGTAGTAGGTCATGATGTGATCTACTCCAAAAAGCCCTGAGTGGGAGGGTAATTTATTTACAAGAGTTGTGGCTATGTTTGTGAAAAAAATGTTCAAGTACTTGGCCACATCCAGTTTGTCTGTGATGAGCCTGTTATCTGTCTTTATGTTTACGTTTGAAAATCTCGTTTTGAGTTTTTTACTGCAGCCAAGCTGGTTATTGAGTAATTTCCAAAGTTCACGGGGTTTATTTTTGTTTTCCTCAGTTTTGTCATTGATGAAATTCTTTTTGGCAGTTTTGATCATGGAGCTTACGTCATTTCTTAGTCTGTTTCTTTCAATTTTTAGTTCAGTCACGTGGGCCTGGAGTTCACTGCTCGTGCTTTTGGAAAGCATTGACTGACTTTTATGAAACTCAGAGCATTTTTTGTCTCTGGTTTTCATGGCGGTCAGTATGCCGGAGTGCATCCACGGCTCAGCGCGATTTTTTACCCTGGTTGTTCTTAGGGGGGCCAAATCATTGAGTATTGCAGAGAATTTGTTTTTGAAACCAAGCCATGTTTCTTCAACTTGTGTACCACTGAGCTCATCTGACCAGTCCAGGCTCTCCAGTTCTAGGTTAAAGGCCTCGCTAGAGTAGTTTTTGAGGTCTCTAGATATGACTGTTTTGTGACAGCCGGCCTTTTGTTTTAGCTTTTTGCGGGTACAGAATATCATATAATGATCACTTAAACCGCATGCTATAACCCCTTTACTGGAGATCCTGGACCTGTCAGAGGTCAGAATGAGATCAATGGTAGTTTGTGTTGTTTCACATACCCGGGTGGGTTGGGTGATTAACTGGCTGAGGCCGTGCAGATCACAAATCCTACTGAAGGACTTGAAGACGGACGTGTCTTTACGTTGCATATCCGTGTTCCAGTCTCCAATAATAATTGTCTCTACATCCCCCACATCAGCCAAACACCCATCTAATGTATCATAAAAGTCACTCTGTTCCGGTGGTCTATAGATTGTCCCGACTATTACAGATTTAGCATTGTCAAAAAGAATTTCAACCCACACAGATTCAATATTTTCATGATGCAGGTCAGTACGGTTTTTGAAATTGGTGTCTTTATGTATGTACATGCAGACACCACCTCCATTCACGTTCCTGTCCCTTCTCACTACAAGATAATCTTCAATTTCAATCTCTGAATCTGTAATGGAATTGTCCAATTTGGTCTCAGAAAAGCATAATATGCTTGCCTTACCGTTCATGAACAGTTGCCTGAGTTCAGCCAGTTTGTGTCTCAGGCTGTTAGTGTTCAGATGAAAAATATGTAGTCCATTTTTGTTGTTTAAATGCATAATGTCGTCAGCTTGAAGTGCTGCCGTCCTCTCTTGTGTCATGATGAGGTTCACGTAAAGCACGGTTAATGTATTATATTATTGAGGGAGAATTGTCCGGGGCTACAGAAAAAACATTCGGGGCTAAAGCCCCGGATGCCCAGGCCAGGCGACGCCACTGATCCCCTCATGTAGCTATTTTCGGTAGGCCCCCAGATGAAATCAACATGACAAACATTCAAACCAATGTCATTGCCTTTACCTCCTTGAGTGCTCTTATGGAAATCCTTCTTTTGTGGAAATCTCCTTTACCTCCCTCTTTTAAAATGTGGCTGGGTGATAATATGTCTCTCCTAAAGTTGGACAAAATTAAGTTTACTCTCCAGGGTTCTCCAGATAAGTTTTATGCTCGCTTTTTCTCTGTGTAAATTTGTTATTTACATGTATATGAAACGGAACACATTCCTCTGAACAACACAACCCTCTGATGCGTGTGTTGGTAGCAAGGCACGCTACTTCCCTGGAACCGTTGCTGCTTCCTGTATGTGTGTGTGTGTGTGTGTGTGTGTGTGTGTGTGTGTGTGTGTGTGTGTGTTGCAGGATTTGCAGTAAAGGTTATGTTATTTGAAGTCAATTGCAGTACTTAATAAATGTTCAAATTTAATATAACTAGATCACGCAATGGCAAGTTTTTTTGAACATGCATACCAAGATAAACACCTAAAAATAAATACTGTAGGTGTACTGAAAGTGATTTGACAATATAAAGCTCTTGCACTTCAACCAATTGGTGTTATCAGATAAAAAAGCAACTCTACAGTTTCCTATTTTTTTTTTCAAAGTGACGAACTCCTTCCGGCCAAGTTTTTTTTAGTACTTCAGAGGAAAGAAATTACAAAAAGTGAAATGCACACAACTGATTTGGACTGTTTGGAAATTGGCTTCATCCAGATTCAATTGTATTTTGTTCAGGAGGTCATTATAGTTTATTTGTGTATTTATGTAATCATGAACACATTTAAATATTTTGAAATGTTGTTAAAATCCAGATGAAACATTTGTCCTTTGTCTACCTGTTCCAAAAATAAAACCTGTCAAAACGGATGAATCAAGAACTGCCAATATTATTGACCTTTATGGGTAAGTTTATGTATCTCTATTTAACAGAATAGATTTCATTGGCCGTCGAACACCCTCCACATCTCAGCTGAGAACCCCTGAAACGATTCCAAAAGTGCCACAAGGCTGACACCTACTCCAAAGTGCTTTCCCGAGGAGACCCATGAGGAAAGCAATCTTAGCCTTAAGACTGACACAATCCCACATCAGCGTCATACCGTTCAGGAGCGTGGACCCATGGCTCCCTGACAGGTTGGGAAATCATGGCTTCCTGTACAACACATTCTCACTCCCAACTCGGCCTTTGTTGACGTTATGTCAGGGTCCCTGTCGTCACTTTCCAACTCGGCCCTTTTGCCTCGAGTTTCAACTAACAGGGAGTCCCCATTGACTTGCATAGAGCTCCCTGAACGTTGGTAATAGACGATTTGGGATCGCGGCGAAATGCTCTCCGCAGATCCATTCTCACAGCGTTTATCAACCTTTTTCTTACTCAATATCAAGCCACACTTATTGTGTTTACTTCTTTATTTTAATTTAATAATTTCGGGCTTTTGTTGCCGTCAGTTATGGGGAGAGTACGGGGCTCAGAATACTGAAATCTGTATTGTTTCATCGTTTTTTCCTTCTAACTTTGTATTATTTTCTAAACTACACACTGTTATTTACTCAACAATAAGACACAGTTATCCTTGTGTTTATGTATTTGTTTGATTAATAAACACAAGTTGGAGTCCGTCAGGACCGAGGGTCGGAGCAGCTCATAGTAGCTGCTTTAGAGAATTGTACACCCGGAAGTAAGTATTCTCTCCGCTTCGCTTGACAAACCCCATGATTAGTCCTCAAGCTCTGTGATTGGATGTTTGAGTGTGCGCCGAGGGTTACGCCGAGCGTTGAACATCACTTTGAAATGGGATGGAACCACGGCAGACTTTCCAAAACTGGATTTGAACGCACCCCGTCCCCCCCTCCCCCACCCCGTCCCCAGAACTACACATGCTGGCTATTGTGTGTTTCGCAACATGTTCTATGGCACGTCTCTACTGGGAATTGTAGTTTTAAAAGACGTTTTCGTATTTCCCATAATAAGAAGTTGCCAGTATTAAACTGTGTACATCCCTGGAGGTTTAGGGGATAGGAAACACTCAAATGTAAAACATATCATTAATAAATGGGTGAACATTGCTTGTGTCCATAATGGGCAGCATTAATATATACCCACATCACAGCTAAGGTCAGAAGAGCTTTATTTAACAGCTGGTCTTATGTCTGTGACCCCTCCTGTTGTTAATTGATAAGCCTGAAACATGCACTTGTCAAGGTTCAGACGCACATTTTGCAAATATGGCAGTAGCCATCGATCGTCTTAAGATAAGATATACTTTATTGATCCCAAGTTGGACATTTTTTCGTTACAGCAGCATGTGTACCAGTTGTAAATTTGCAGTGGTGTTTATTTGTAAATCATTTAGTATAATCACACAAATTCTGTGTTTTATATTTAATAATTCTGTGTTCTTTATTTATTGAATGTTCAATACCTGACAAGGTCAGAGATTAAAAACTTGGGTCGCAGGTTCCTCAACAGTGCATTACAAGACATCTATCGATATGTGTGTACCTCCACCATTAAACTGTCATATTCTGCACATTTCTTATTCTATCTACATACATCTTATAAGAGTTTAATACATATGTATCAGTTAAGATATGAGTGCTTTAACCACTAGGCGGTTAAAGCACTCAGGTTTACAGTGTTAACACAATAAAATATACTGCTGTTTCCAGTTTAGTTTATGATGGATGTATTTTGTTATCCACACATATATTGTTTTTATATTTGTAACACCAAACCGACAGAAAATATGGTCTTAACATGACCCAGTGGTCTAGTTAATAAAACATATATTATCAAACATAATATTAAAATGAACTCTTATTTTGAAAATACAGCTTCCTGTGTTCGAATGAGCTGCTCCGACCCTCGGTCCCGACGGACTCCAAAAGTCCGACATTATACATTCAAACAAATAAATAAACACAAGGATAATAGTGTCTTATTGTTGAGTAAATAACAGTGTGTAGTTTAGAAAATAATACAAAATTAGTAGGAAAAAACGATGAAACAATACAGATTTCAGTATTCTGAGCCCCATACTCTCCCCATAACTGACGGCAACAAAAGTCCTACATTATTCAATTAAAATAAAGAAGTAAACACAATAAGTGTGGCTTGATATTGAGTTAGAAAAAGGTTGATAAACGCTGTGAGAATGGATCTGCGGAGAGCATTTCGCCGCGATCCCAACTCGTCTATTACCAACGTTCAGGGAGCTCTATGCAAGTCAATGGGACTCCCTATTAGTTGAAACTCGACGCTAAAGGGCCCCCCCTTGCATTGGAAAGGGACGACAGGGACCCTGACATAACGTCAACATAGGCCGAGTTGGGAGTGAGAATGTGTTGTCCTGTACCGGAGTTACCGGAGGGCAACAGGCAGACTGTCTTTAATGACTCTGAGGGCTGGTAAGCTGGGCTGAAAGATCCCACAGACTTTCACATTACATTTCACCTGTTAGACGCTTTTATCCAAAGCCACTTACATACATTCAATACTGTGGGATCCCCAATGGGCTGAAGTGTCTTACCCAGGGAAACAACGACATGCTGACTGCAGCCCTGGAACCAGCTCTCCCCTGATCTGAAGTGTAGTGCACTATCCCACTGCTCCACAGCCTCCTTATAGTGATATTTCACATAGTGGCTGGCTGTGCTGACCGAGGAGAACTCCCTGGGCAGTGACTGCGATACGAACAAAGACTGATGAAAACAAAACACATCAAGCACAAATCATTTATACTACTGAGAACTAAATTAACTTTTATATTATTTTCTTTGCTGGATATTTCCAGGAAGGAATTTGAAAGGTAAAGTTTGATTTAGAAATACCTGCATTCTTATTCCCAATGAAGAAGATTTCAGACTCAACTTATGTAAGTGTTCATGTAATTAATATTTTTAAGGTCTGTAACTTAAAATATTCAGTGGTGGATGATGTGGAAGATAATTTTGGCAGCAGACAAACTTCAACATTAAAATGATATGACATGTATTTGTTTTAAATAAAAACAGAACAATTATATTGTATTCCTCTAAAGAGCCTTTAAATATACATGGAGGTCTGGAGAGAGAGAGAATGTCTGTAACTTTAATATGGTGTGTCCGATAATCATCTGGAAGATTGTCATAGAAACTTCTTTCAGCAAATCTTAGACGAGTCACTTCCTCAGAAGGATAACATATTTAGAAATTGAAACCCTCAACCTCGGTCACATGCGCAGCAGTCCCTGCTGCAGAGCTGACCTAAAGAAAAAAGTTGGCATTTTTTAAAAGCAATGGAGGAAATCAATGACGATGTTGAAACTGTAAAACCCCTAACCCCAAAAACAGCAACAATAAAAGAAGGTAAGTGTCAGTCAGACGGAGTGAGCTGTGGATTGTGGATTTATTATACTCACTGGTCTTCTCTGTGTTCAGGTCCCAGGAGATTTTCCCGAGCGTCTGTTCTCGGTTTTGGGCTGCTGAGTGTTTTCCTGCTGGCTGTCTTCATCGGACTCACAGTCTACTGTTAGTCTGTTTTATAAGTTAATGTCATTTGGAATTTGGAATTTTCAAATGCACTTTCTGCCCTCTGCCTTTTACTTACGTTTGTATCAGTATGAGGTATTTTCTGTTTAGAAAACGTGTCTCTTGTTCATTTCAGGCCATTACTCAGATGGTGTTGCAGCTGCAGATCTCTCCGCTGTCAAAGCAAACCTGTCCTCAGTGACTGAAGAGAGAGACAGACTGAAGGCCAACCTCACCGAAAAGACCAGAGAGGTGGACAGGCTCCAGTGTTTGATGGGCAAGGGTGAGTGCTTCATGTGGGGGTTTGCATAGGGCTCAGTATGTGTATGTAAGATATCAATTATCATAATATGTTGTACAAAATACCTCAATATTGATATTCTAAGGCTGACTTTTGATACTTTCGTAAAATAGTTACACAATGACACTTTTCACTAATGATAATCAAGAATTAGTTTTTAATGACTTAGTTGTGAGTGATTTCATTTATAGTTTGTTTTATTTTTCTTCACCCACCATATTTATATTTCTCTGTAAACTATGCTTATGGCCAGTTTCCTTGTCTAAATTACTTTTTAATATAAGCAATTGGAAGAAGAACTTAGAGGTAGTTTGTTCCAGATATTTAAAGCATAATAATAATAATAATAATCTCCAGTCGGTCTAGTAACTAACACAGAGATGTTGCCAATGTCTGTGTTTAAGTGGATGCCATTGAAGACTTTAACAAGATCAGTCTCAGTGCTGTGGTGCCTGACTAGATCACATCCAAACAGTTATTTAAATCCCAAAAAAGAGAAGTAGTTGTTCTGCAATGAAATGTGTGATCTCTTTTGATCCCTCTAAAAATGCTTAATAAATATGTTTTTTCATTATTATTACAAAAGTGACATATAATGCACTCAAGAGTTCCATATTTCCGCAGTTAAAGCAGTAAATCAACAAGATCTTAAAACTTTTACAGCAAAAACGTGTCCTGAAGGATGGAGGAAGTTTGGTAGTTCCTGTTATCTCCTCTCTACTGAGAAAGCTTATTGGGAACAAAGCAGAGACAACTGCACAGCCGAAGGAGCAGATCTGGTGACCGTAGACAGTAATAAAGAACTGGTAATGTGTGCTGCTTTAACACTTGTGATTGTATAACTCCTGCTTTTATCAATCAATAATGTTTTTATTGTACATATACTAGCAAATGCGTCTATCAGCTATAATGATTATGTTACAACAATGGTGTTGATTACATATTTCTGAGCTCGTAAAAAGGGAAAAGTTATCTGAATGTTGATGTCCATCACAGTAAACTGCATTTTTTTATATGTGAACAGGAATTCCTCGATGCGATGATGAGCAATTCTAGCATGATCGAGGGAGACACTTGGATTGGTTTGAGTGACAGAGAAGAGGAGGGGACCTGGAAATGGGTGGATGGATCTCCACTGACCCTGACGTAAGGCTTTACTTTGGTTTTAAATACAGACGCTGGTTTATGTTGTGACCTTTCTAAATGTTTCACATGGTTCTGTAATGGGAGTTAACACAACACACAGGATGCATTTAAACGTAGGGTGTCTGCCCCTTTCACCAGAAGACTCATTTGGGTATTAAGAAAAGAACATGGCTGTATTACTTATAGTTATTTGTATTTGATGTCCAATCTTTTAGTTTATCTTTTTTTCCTGTAATACCTGTTAGGTTTTGGAGCAGAGGAGAGCCTAATAATGATCATAGAGGAGAGGACTGTGCCCACATCAAACCTGACACCAAAAGGTGGAATGACGCGTCCTGTGAGAACGATCTGCATTGGATCTGTGAGAAAGAAGCTTAACATTGGTGTCTGTTTGGATACCAAACATGCAATCATGCTTTTACAATTTATTTTAAATTGAGTTATTTAAAACTATTCAAAATGCCTGATTTCATGAATAAGAATTACGTTTCATGACTCGCAAAATCACAATTTGTTTTTTGTTTTTTTTTCAAACTAATATCAGCAATAAATAAATAGTAATTTAATATGTTTTTGCCAACTTTTATTTGACTCAATTAAATTAGTATTTGTATTAATCCTTTTACCCATCAACATAAAAACAGCTTCTTAAAAACATCTGCTGATAAGCCCACAGTTCCTGAAAGCTATAATATTGAAGGTGACTTATTGAGCAGAATATGATAAAAATAAGAAGAATAAAAACTGTCAAACATTATTGAATAAATCAGAAATATACAACAATACTGTAGTCTCAGCATTGGTCTAACTTGTTCAAATGTGTGAAATAGCCTGTGTGTTACACAGTATGTTTCCTAACAATGAGCTCTTGTGGCCATGTGAGTACAAATCTATTGCAGGTATTTAACATTCATAGGTACCAGCCACTTTGTACATACTGTAAGAACTAGTGCTGTCAATTAATACAAAAATGTATGTATGTTTATCACAATAATAATCTGGGACTTTAACTGCAGGATTTTCTCATGTTTCATTTAAAAAAGTAAACTGCCTTTTATTTGAAGTTAATTACAGAACTTTAGTAAATGGGCAAATTAGATATAGCTAGATCAGGAAATGGCAACTTTCTTTGAGCATGCATACAAATATAAAAACCGTATGAATATATGTTGGGTGTATTACATGTTCTCTGACAAGATAAAGCTCTTCCACTTCAACAAACTGCTGTTATCAGATAAAAAGCAGCTTTACCATTTCACCTTTTTTTCTCAAAGTGAACAACTCCTCCCTGAAAGTTGTCTTTGAAATGATGTGCACTTTTTATATTTATGATCAGCGGCAGACAGAGTACTTCAGAGGAAAGACATTTGTGTTTATCAGCATTTATAATTAAGATCCCCGCTTTCACAACAATGTCATGCTATTCTCTTTGTATTAACCAGTAAAACAGAACTATACAGGATCAATACATTTAGAATATTATTCATCTTTATGGCTTTGTAGGATGATATGTCTCTATTTAACACAATGGACTTGATTATCTCACTTGTTTCAGTCTTAAATCTGTATTGTCAATGTGCTTTGGCAATAGTGTGTTTTAAATGTGGGCATTTCAATAAAGCTTATTTGAATTTGTCTTGACTCTCAGCGTGAGAAACAAACAAACATGTCCTTATATCTTTGAGATAGATATATAGATAATTATCTGGTACAGTTGCTAGGATACCTTTAGCACTTAAGAGGTGTGACGTATTGATGGTGTTTTGTTTTATCCTCTACGCTATTGCCATTTCCCAGACATCAGACATCTTTCAAACTATCTAGATGAAAATATTTTATAGGGCTGTTTTTAAGACCTTGCAGCTCTGGGTCTTAGCAGACCCTAGGATCCATGCTCAGTTCCATGCATGGAAAATGTTGGACAGCTACCTTAGGTGCTTGGTAACACAAATGGAAGTCACACTCTTTTTTCTCTTTTTCTGTTGTCACATGTGTTATCATTATTTTGAGTTTACCCGTACAGGGTTAAGTATGGATACACTGTTGGAAAATACAAGAAAGGTGATAGAAATTATGTACACAGGTTTAGAAGCTCTAAAAGGTGCATTTTTGAGAAGTGATTGGAGAACTATGTGTAAAGGAGAGTTGTTACAACACAGAAAACACCAGAATTTAAACTATGAACATTAATATAATTTCACTAATAGTTAATGGCCTAAGCAACCCAATTAAAAAAGTGCTTACACAACTGAAACATCAAGGTGGAGATATTGGTGCAGAATCTGTCAAAAGTACTGTGTGTGTTGTTGTGTGTGTGTGTGTGTGTGTGTGTGTGTGTGTGTGTGTGTGTGTGTGTGTGTGGTGTGTGTGTGTTGTGTGTGTGTGTGTGTGTGTGTGTGTGTGTGTGTGTGTGGTGTGTGTGTGAAACTTTGTGTTTTCTGTCCCTGCCATTTCCCCGCACAAGGTTGCAACATTGTTGATAAATTCAGGCACCGACACCTGTCTGCTCTCACATTCCCGCATTATGTTTTGCGGAAACCAATCTTTATTTTTTTCCCACTCTATCCCAGCTGCAAATTTGGGGCGAAACACAATAAATAAAGCTTCGCCAGTTTGGGTCCTTATCACAACTGATCAAGATGGCCAAAAGGTTCTCTGCTCAGAGGGCCTTGCAAATGATTTTGTAAGAGAGAGAACCATTTGATGATGATGTAGAGGAAGAGGAAGAGGTTTCAGAATGTGAGGATCACATTTCTGAGAATTCTGAGTCTGACAGTGACTTTGAAGAAGAGGATGAGATTGAGCATCAGCTACAAACAAAAGACGAGCCACAGGACCAGCCTGTCAGCGGGCAAAATAACAAGTAGCACTTTAATTCATTCATAATTCATGTGATCTAACAAATGTAAAAGGACAAATATTAACCATAAATGATGTTTATATTGCTTGTAATTGGGATGAGGTAAACATCTGTTGAGTATTTTAACATACAATTGTTTGATGGTGTTGAATTGAAACCCAAAAAGGCAGCAGGTCCACCAGACCCACGAACACTGGCTGAATAACAAAAATATGAACACCACACAAGGGTTAAGGGGCTTTCCAGAAAATAAAGGCCCACTCTTGTCATAGTACACAGGAACAGAAATGAATGACATCCTGGGTTATGCTTCTGCTTGTGACGATTAGTAATGCACAATCATGCATTTGGCCCGAGCCAAAGATTGAAACAGAGAACAAGTTCACCCTTGGTATCATGAGTTCAACCAGAGGACGGGTGCATACAATGCGGTTTTAAACGGAAAACAAATATGTTTGGATCAAAAAGACATATGTATGCCATTAATAAGATCAGAACCAATTGGGAAAAGGAACTACAGTACAGATCACCTTCTCTGATGACTTTTGGAAGGAGGCCCTGAGATCCGTCAACTCATCCAACAGTTGTGCTAGACTTAGCCTAATACAATTTAAAGTTCTCCATAGACTACATTATAGCAAGGCTAAGCTCTCCAGGATTTATCCAGATAGATTGGATGACAGGTGTGATAGATGTTCCCAGGCCCCCAGCGACCTGACTCACATGTTCTGGTTGTGCCCTAAATTATCTAGCTTCTGGCAATCTTTCTTCGAATGTATTTCTGAAATTGTAGGTCTAAAAATCTCTCCATCCCCTCATGTAGCTATTTTCGGTAGGCCCCCAGATGAAATCAACATGACAAACACTCAAACCAATGTCATTGCCTTTACCTCCTTGAGTGCTCGTAGAAAAATCCTTCTTTTGTGGAAATCTCCTTTACCTCCCTCTTTTAAAATGTGGCTGGGTGATACTATGTCTCTCCTAAAGTTGGACAAAATTAAGTTTACTCTCAGGGGTTCTTCAGATAAGTTTTACGCTCATTGGATGCCACCTGATCAGTAATGTAGACCGTCTTGCCCCCTGATATGGTTGTCGCTGTAGGGATTCTCCCTTTATCTGCCTATAATTCTGATATTATTATTACTCCCCTGTCCGCCACACATGCAGCCCGTGTGACATCCCTTGATATATGTGTTAGTATGTGTATGTGTATGTGTATGTGTATGTGTACATGTATGTATGTATGCAGGTATGTGTATTTGTATATACTGTATGTGCATGTCAATTATTGTATTTATCATTTGGTATGTAATTGATGTTACTGTTTGCCTCAGTGCTCCGGGAGAGGGGGTCGGTGGGATGGGGCTGGGTTGAGGGAAAGTGGGTAAGGGTTCTTTTGTAAAAAAAAAAAAAATGCCTGTATTGGCTGCAATGCACTGTTACACTTTTTCATGTGACTAAAAATGTTTTTGAAAAAAAAAGAAATACATATGTAAAACTTTTTTCTGTGTAAACTTTTATTTACATGTATATGAACCGGAACACATCCCTCTGAACAACACAACCCTCTGATGCGTGTGTGATGGTAGCCTTGGCACGCTACTTCCCTGGAACCGTTGCTGCTTCCAGTGTTCCTCCTGAAGTCTTTGATCACTACCCAGTACACCGGGCTCGAAGTGGTGTTGTGGCGCAATCAGCTGGCGTCTGCAGTACGGCTTTCACCTGAGAGTGGATAGCTGAAAGGGAGACTGAAAGACTTATACAGTGGTTCAAACAAAAGGTAACTTAAATTGTCTCTCAACTTTCAGAAATTAACATTACATTAACAGAATAATATTCTTTAAATCTGTGCCAGTTCGTCAGCTTTTCACGGCCAAAAATCATTTGTAGCTGCTTTCACAATGATGACATGCTATTCTCTTTTTATTAACCAGTAAATAGATCTTTACAGGATCAGAATATTTTGAATATTATTAATCTTTATGGCTTTGTAAGATTATATGTCTCTATGTAACACAATGGACATGATTATCACATTTGTTTCAGTCTTAAATCTGTATTGTCACTGTGCTTTTTAATATGGTCATATTAATAAAGTTAGTATTTCCTGATATTCTTTATATAAAATGATGTGTGACTTCCTCAAATGATGTGTGATTTCCTCAAAAAGATAAAGCATTTAGAAATTCAAACCAGCAACCACACCGTCACATACTTCAGGATACTTGCTGCAGAGCTGACCTTCTAGGAAAGAGTTGGCATTCCCATGAGCAATGGAGGAAGTCTATGCCAATGTTGACGATGTCAAAACCCCTAAGCTCAAGCTCATCAACAATACAAGAAGGTAAGAGTGTCAGACAGAGAGCACTGTGGATTTTGGATTTACTGTATTACTCCCTGGTCTTCTCTGTGTTCAGGTCCCAGGAGACTTCTCAGAGCGTCTGTTCTCGGTCTGGGGCTGCTGGGTGTTTTCCTGCTGGCTGGACTCATCGGCCTCGCTGTCCACTGTGAGTCTTTCTTTTAATACGTTTAATAATGTCATTTTGAACGTGTGATTTTAAGGAGCAATATTCTGCACGGAAAGATGCACATTCGACCAAAAATATCTTTTTTTTTTCTACTTTTATCCTAGGTCCAAAATAGGAAAACGTTCATTTTGGTTTGTGTCAGTATGATTGCATCAGGTAATTTAAGAAACATCTATTTTCATTTCAGATCATAACTCAGTAGGTGGTGCCGCTGCAGATCTCTCCGCTGTCAAAGCAGACCTGTCCTCAGTGACTGAAGAGAGAGACAACCTGACTGAGCGTCTCCAGGCCAGAGATCAGCTGATCAACCAGCTGAATGTCAGCCTCACTGAAAAGACCAGAGAGGTGGAGTGTTTGAGTAAGTGCTTCATGTGGGGGGTTTGCATAGGGCTCAGTATGTGTAAGATATCAATTATCATAATATGTTTTATAAAATACCTCAATATTGATATTCTAAGGCTGACTATTGATCCTTTCATAAAATAGTTACAGAATGACGCTTTTATTAATGATAATTAAGAATTAGTTTTTAATGACTTAGTGGTGAGTGATTTAATTTATAGTTTGTTTTATTTTTCTTCACCCACCATATTTATATTTCTCTGTAAACTATGCTTATGGCCAGTTTCCTTGTCTAAATTACTTTTAATATAAGCAATAGGAAGAAGAACTTAGAGGTAGTTTGTTCCAGATATTTGCAGCATAATAATAATAATAATAATAATAATAATAATAATAATAATAATAATAATAATAATAATATAATAATAATATAATAAAGGATAACAAGGTTTCAAACCAATGTAGAACTGTTGCCGAAAGTCAGACCCAGTTTTCCAGTCGGTCTAGTAACTAACACCGAAATGTTGCCACTGTCTGTGTTTAAGTGGATGTCATTGAAGACTTTAACAAGATCAGTCTCAGTGCTGTGGTGCCTGACTAGATCACATCCAAACAGTTATTTAAATCCCAAAAAAGAGAGAAGTTGTTTTGCAATGAAATGTGTGATCTCTTTTCATCCCTCTAAAAATGCTTAATAAATATGTTTTTTCATTATTATTACAAAAGTGACATATAATGCACTCAAGAGTTCCATATTTCAGCAGTTAAAGCAGTAAATCAACAAGATCTTAAAACTTTTACAGAGAAACGTGTCCTGAAGGATGGAGGAAGTTTGGTTGTTCCTGTTATCTCTTCTCTACTGAGAAACGTTCTTGGGAACAAAGCAGAGACAACTGCAGAGCCAGAGGAGCAGATCTGATGATCGTAGACAGTAAGGAAGAACAGGTAATGTGTGCTGCTTTAACACTTGTGATTGTATAACTCCTGCTTTTATCAATCAATAATGTTTTTATTGTACATATACTAGCAAATGTGTCTATCAGCTATAATGATTACATCACAACAATGGTGTTGGTTACATATTTCTGAGCTAGTAAAAAGGGAAAAGTTATCTGAATGTTGATGTCCATCCCAGTAAACTGCATTTTTAATATGTGAACAGGAATTCATCTCTAGCATGATCAAGGAAAACACTTGGATTGGTTTGAGTGACAGAGAAGAGGAGGGGACCTGGACATGGGTGGATGGATCTCCACTGAATCTGAATCTGACGTAAGGCTTTACTTTGGTTTGAAATACAGACGCTGGTTTATGTTGTGACCTTTCTAAATGTTTCACATGTTTCTGTAATGGGAGTTAACACAACACACAGGATGCATTTAACGTAGGGTGTCTGCCCATTTCACCAGAAGATTCATTTGGGTTTTAAGAAAAGAACATGGCTGTATTACTTATAGTTATTTGTATTTGATGTCCAATCTTTTAATTCATCTTCTTTTCCTGTAATACCTGTTAGGTTTTGGAGCCCAGCACAGCCTGATAATTTTGACGAAGAGGACTGTGCAGAAATATCGAGTATTGATCACTCCCAAAGCTGGAACGACAAGCCCTGTAAGATCGATATGCATTGGATCTGTGAGAAATAAGCTTAACATTGGTGTCTGTTTGGATACCAAACATGCAATCATGCTTTTACAATTTATTTTAAATTGAGTTATTTAAAACTATTCAAAATGCCTCATTTCATGAATAAGAATTGCGTTTCATGACTTGATAAATCACAATTTTTTTTTCTGATAATATATCAGCAATAAATAAATAGTAATTTAATTTGTTTTTGCCAACTTTATTTGCCTCAATTAAATTAGTTTTGTATTAATCCTTTTACCCATCAACATAAAAACAGCTTCTTAAAAACATCTGCTGATAAGCCCACAGTTCCTGAAAGCTATAATATTGAAGGTGCCTTATTGAGCAGAATATGATAAAAATAAGAAGAATAAAAACTGTCAAACATTATTGAATAATTCAGAAATATACAACAATACTCTAGTCTCAGCATTGGTCTAACTTGTTCAAATGTGTAAAATAGCCTGTGTGTTTATACTGTATGTTTCCTAACAATGAGCTCTTGTGGCCATGTGACTACAAATCTATTGTAGGTATTTAACATTCATAGGTACCAGCCACTTTGTACATACTGTAAACTAGTGCTGTCTATTAATACAAAAATGTATGTATGTTTATCACAATAATAATCTGGGATTTGCAGGATTTGCTCATGTTTCATTTTAAAAGTAAACTGCCTTTTATTTGAAGTTAATTACAGAACTTAGTAAATGGGCAAATTAGATATAGCTAGATCAGGAAATAGCAACTTTCTTTGAGCATGCATACAAAGATAAAAACCGTAAAAATATATTGTGGGTGTATTACATGTTCTCTGACAAGATGAAAGCTCTTCCACTTCAACAAATTGCTGTTATCAGATAAAAAGCAGCTTTACCACTTCACACTTTTTTCTCAAAGTGAACAACTCCTCCCTGAAAGTTATCTTTAATTTAATAATTATGTGAACTTTATATATTTATGATCAGCGGCAGACAGAGTACTTCAGAGGAAAGACATTTGTGTTTATCAGCATTTATAATTAAGATCCCCGCTTTCACAACAATGTCATGCTATTCTCTTTTACTGTAGTTTCTCTTTTATTAACCAGTAAAACAAATCTATACAGGATCAATACAGTTTGAATATTATTCAATTCAAGCAATAATTGGTTGTGACTACCACCTCCTATTTTTTTTTCAACGTGAATAACTCTAAACGTTGTATGTTTATGATCAGCAGCAGACAGAATGCTTCAGAGGAATTACAAAAAGTGAAATGCACGCAACTGATTTGGACTGTTTGGTATTTGGCTTCATCAAGTGTCAATTGTTTTTTGTTAAGGAGGTCATTTATAGTTTATTGTGTATTTATGTAATCATGAACAAATTTAAGTATTTTGAAATGTTGTTGAAATCCAGATGTTACATTTAAGCTGTTACAAAAGAAAAACTATCAAAAATAATGAATCAAGAACTGCCATTATTATTTACCTTTATGGTTACGTTTATGTATCTCTATTTAACAGAATATTCATTGCCAGTCAGTCTTAAACTGTCTCTAATTGTTTTAACTCTGTAGAAGCATGAAACTCACTACTCTGCTTTAACGAACATGCGATTCTCCAAAACAGTTGTGCTTCACACGCTCATTTGTTCATTTAAAAAAGAATCTGAATGACATCAAGGTATATGAAAACAATATGGTTACACATGTGCCCAAGGACAACATTTACCAGGTTTTGGAATATAGCAGGGGCATGTGTGAGTCCAAACGGCATCACCATGGTATTCAAAATGGCCCAGAGGGGTGTTGAAAGCCGTCTTCCACTCGTCTTCTTTACGGGTCCGGACTGGGTGGTTTGCATTTTGGAGATCCGGTTTGGTGAACATGGTGGAATAGGGAGTCAAAGGCAAAGTTCATTCGAGACAAGGGACACTTACCCGATCAACCATAACATTATGACCACTGACAGGTGAAGTGAAGATATGGGGGGGACCCTGAAAATGACCTTTCTTATAGGGGATCAACCCCCTGATAATGGTGGTGGGGTGAAGAGGACTGTGCAAGTCTTGTAAATGGAAGGGAAACCAGAAAAAACTGGGAATGATCTGCAGTGTACTACCTTTCTGCAATGGATCTGTGAAAAAATTGCTTGAGGCAGTGGGTTTGTCTTCAAATGGGAAGGTTGTGTGGTTCAACCCCTGCTCCTGCCATCAACATGTCTGTATCCCACTTACCCCAAATTGCTCCCTGGCCAATGTGTGAATGTTAGCTTCCTTGAGCAGGGGGCTCTTTGTTTGGCTGACCCTGCCTATGAATACTAGTAAAGACTGCTTTATATAAAATGCAGTCCTTTACCAATACATGTGTTAATACTTTTATAATTTATGCAAAATGACTTCAAAAGTGCTTTTGTATGTGCCACATTGATATTATAGAGAAAGAGTCTACATCAACAGTGGTTGGAGGTCAGGAATGAAGATATTGGTTTGAGTTTTGGCCAAATTTGACTGCTGTTACTGGGATAGTACATGGGAAACCAGGATGTTAGCATGTATCTTTTTATACTTGCTTTATACGTGCTCATGACCATCATATGCAATTAAAGATAGCTACTTATTGTACTGCTTCTATACTGTGAAATAATACAGATTGTCCTAAATGCACTTTATATTAGGATAATAAAGTTGACCAGCTGTTTCAATCACAAGTTCATCTTTGTATTTAGTGTCTCTGTGACATGCTTTAATGTACAAAAAGCTCTTTATTTTTCTCTGTTGTGATTGGTCAACTGCTTACAGATCTCCGGGCCCTTGGCCTATCACGTTCATTGTGTTGGGTCAACATATAACATGAAAGGGAAACCCCAAAAGCATAACAGGGCCCCTTTTAGACATGAATTGGTGGATGGGTTTTGTAGAGGATATGTTCACTCACTCTGAAACTTGTAACTTCCTATTTAAAAAAATAAGAGATGTTACCAAAACGTGACGTTTTTACTACTGTGAAAAGAACCTTTCTGCACAATTGATAATTGTACGTACATTTTACTAATCTACGTCGAAGTAGTTTAAAGTTTAAAAGGAAGATAGATAGATAGATAGTATATAATAGTTACTTTAATATGGGTGTGTGTGATCATTGTCTGGTACAGGATTCTTAAGAAGCTAATTTTAACACTTAGTGGGGGAGTGACTTCCTCAAAAAGATAAAGTGTTTAGAAATTGAAACAAGTCTTCCTCAGTCACATACTTCAGTGTAACTGCTGTAGAGCTGACCTTCTAGGAAATACTTGACATTCCCATGAGTGATGGAGGAAATCTATGTCAATGTTGAAGGTGTCAAACCCCTAAGCTCAAGATCATCTGCAAAACAAGAAGGTAAGAGTGTCAGTCAGACTGTAACATCCTGTCATGTCTGCTAATTTATTCATGTCATGTTAAGTTAGTAAACCAGGTTCATGTTATATGTTTCATGTTTAGTTCATAGCCCAGGTTAGATTATGTTTAGTCAAGTCTCTTTGTTCACCTGTCTAGTCCTGCCATTGCACTTCCTGTTTTATTTTGTACTTACCTTTCCCTCTCGTTTCAGAGCTCTCCTGCCCTTGTGTGCTGTTGCAACCTTTGTCCCATTACCTCTTGTATATATAGTCCTCGTCTCCCTTTGTCCTGTGCCGGTTCGTCTTGTGCCTTGTGCCATCAAGAGAGCAGCTTTTCATGCCAAGAAACATTTGTAGCTGCTTTCACAATGATGACATGCTATTCTCTTTTTATTAACCAGTAAAATAGATCTTTACAGGAACAGAATATTTTGAATATTATTAATCTTTATGGCTTTGTAAGATTATATGTCTCTATTTAACACAATGGACATGATTATCACACTTGTTTCAGTCTTAATCTGTATTGTCAATGTACTTTGGCATTAGTATGTTTTAATATAGTCTTATCAATAAAGCGTATATGAATTGTCTTGACTCTCAGCGTGAGAACAAAACTGTATTTCCTGATATATATTTTTTTTTTGGATAGATATGAAAATGATGTGTGACTTCCTCAAATTATGTGTGACTTCCTCAAAAAGATGAAGCATTTAGAAATTCAAACCAGCAACCACAATTTCCCCGGTCACATACTTCAGGGTAATTGCTGCAGAGCTGACCTTCTAGGAAAGAGTTTGCATTCTCATGAGCAATGGAGGAAGTCTATGACAATGCTGTTGATGTCAAAACCCTAAACTCAAGATCATCTGCAAAACAAGAAGGTAAAGTGTCAGACAGAGTGCACTGTGAATTTACTGTATTACTCCCTGGTCTTCTCTGTGTTCAGGTCCCAGGAGACTTCTCAGAGTGTCTGTTCTCGGTCTGGGGCTGCTGAGTGTTTTCCTGCTGGCTGGACTCATCGGCCTCGCTGTCCACTGGTCTTTCTTTTAATACGTTTAATAATGTCATTTTGAACGTGTGATTTTCAAGAGCAATATTCTGCTCTGAAAGATGCACGATTCGACCAAACATCTATCGTTTTTCTACTTTTCTCCTCGGGCCAAATTAGGAAAACATTCACTTTGGTTTGTGTCAGTATGATTGCATCAGGTAATTTAAGAACATCTATTTTCATTTCAGACCATTACTCAGTAGGTGGTGCAGCTGCAGATTTCTCCGCTGTCAAAGCAAACCTGACCTCAGTGACTGAATAGAGAAACAACCTCACTGAGCGTCTCCAGGCCAGAGATCAGCTGATCAACCAGCTGAATGTCAGCCTCACCAAAAAGACCAGAGAGGTGGACAGGCTTCAGTGTTTGATGGACAAGGGTCAGTGCTTCATGTGGGGGTTTGCATAGGGCTCAGTATGTGTATGTAAGATATCAATTATCATAATATTTTTACAAAATACCTCAATATTGATATTCTAAGGCTGACTATTGATCCTTTCATAAAATAGTTACACAATGACACTTTCATTAATGATAATCAAGAATTCGTTTTTAATGACTTAGTTGTGAGTGATTTAATTTATAGTTTGTTTTTATTTTTCTTCACCCACCATATTTAGATTTCTCTGTAAACTATGCTTATGGCCAGTTTCCTGTCTAAATTACTTTTAATATAAGCAATAGGAAGAAGAACTTAGAGGTAGTTTGTTCCAGATATTTGCTGCATAATAATTAATAATAATAATAATAATAATAAAATAATAATAATAATATAATAATAATAATAAAGGATAACAAGGTTTCAAACCAATTTAGAACTGTTGCCGAAAGTCAGACCCCGTTTTCCAGTCGGTCTAGTAACTAACACCGAAGTTACCACTGTCTGTGTTTAAGTGGATGTCATTGAAGACTTTAACAAGATCAGTCTCAGTGCTGTGGTGCCTGACTAGATCACATCGAAACAGTTATTTAAATCCCAAAAAAAGAGAAGTAGTTGTTCTACAATGACATTTGTGATCTCTTTTAATCCCTCTAAAAATGCTTGATAATATGTTTTTTCATATTATTACAAAAGTGACATATAATGCACTCAAGAGTTCCATATTTCAAAGCGGTTAAAGCAGTAAATCAACAACATCTTACACTTTTACAGCAAAAACGTGTCCTGAAGGATGGAGGATGGTCGGTTGTGTCTGTTATCTCCTCTCTACTGAGAAAGCTTCTTGGGAACAAAGCAGACAAGACTGCACAGCCAGAGGAGCAGATCTGGTGATCGTAGACAGTTATGAAAACAGGTAATGTGTGCTGCTTTAACACTTGTGATTGTATAAACCCCCTGCTTTTATCAATCAATAATGTTTTTATTGTATATATAGTAGCACATTTGCGTATAAGCTATAATGATTATGTTACAACAATGGTGTTAATTACATATTCTGAGCTAGTAAAAGGGAATAGTATGCTGAATGTTGATGTCCATCCCTTTAAACTGCATTTGTGAACAGGATTCATCACCAGCATGATCAAGGAACAAACTTGGATTGGTTTGAATGACATAAACCAAGAAGGGACCTGGAAATGGTCGATGGAACTCCACTGAATCTGAAGTAAGGCATACAGAACAAATTCATATTTTTGGTGTAGCTGCATCTACTGATGTATATCGGGTTTTGTTATGACTGTCCAAACATTTATTAATTTTATCAATTTCAGAATTAACTAACATTTTAACATTCATTGCAAAAAGCTAATAATCTAAACACATGCATACACACACATCTAGAGATGTGCAAAGAGGATAACATTTTTGGATATTGGGATTGAATTCAATTTGAATTTTAATGTTCAATGTCTCTTTTTGCATAATACACTAGAAACCCAGGTAGACAAAAAGAGCAATTCAAAGCAGTTAGTTAACTTTAAAGACATAACAATTAAGATACTGCCACAAATAAGCTGAAAGGCACAGTTGTAGGTGTTAACATTTTTAATATGTATTTTAATGAGAGGTGTGATGAAAAAGGTGAAAAGAATAGTTTAGTAATCTTGGTTCGAGTTGAGAAGCTGCTGATCATAAACCAAACCATTGAAAGTTCAAACAATTTCAACAACTCTTTTCATAAAGATCTCTTCTACATGTTGTGGTATCAAAGAGAATAATTAAACCAGTGCCACTTTGAGAATAGAATGAGAAATGGTAAGCGTCTTTCTTTTCTTGAAACTCGCCCTAAAATAGAGGAAGGGCGATGAAAGTAAATGAGAAGATTTGCAAGAAAAAGGGTTGAGCTGAGCAACCCTGTCTCCTAAAAATTACGTTCCCACAGAACTAAACTGCATTCTCAATTACGTTTAGCTAGAAACGTATTTTCTCCCACGTTACGTTGGTTATGAACGTATCTCAAATACGTTTATTTTCTACATATCTTCTAGAAACATTTTTCTCCCACCTTACGTTTGTTATGAACGTATCTCAAATACGTTTATTTTCTACATATCTTCTAGAAACATATTTTCTCCCACGTTACGTTTGTTATGAACTTATCTCAAATACGTTATTTTCTACATATCTTCTAGAACATATTTTCTCCCATGTTACGTTTGTTATGAACTTATCTCAAATACGTTATTTTCTACATATCTTCTAGAAACATATTTTCTCCCACGTTACGTTGTTATGAACTTATCTCAATA
This sequence comes from Trematomus bernacchii, assembly GCF_902827165.1. Classification (NCBI taxonomy): domain Eukaryota; kingdom Metazoa; phylum Chordata; class Actinopteri; order Perciformes; family Nototheniidae; genus Trematomus; species Trematomus bernacchii. The sequence continues at coordinate 195,135 of NW_022987677.1, forward strand.
CGTTTATTTTCTACATATCTTCTAGAAACATATTTCTCCCACATTACGTTTGTTATGAACTTATCTCAAATATGTTTATTTCTACATATCTTTGCCATTTATTGTCTGCTTATAATAATAATAATAGTCATTTATAAATCATTTAGAGCACACATTTGAAATCGACGATCGGGCTCGATATCCTATGGTTAAATTAAAATCAGTAGGCGAGCTGTAATTTCGCCAGCTGCGAGGCAGAAAAATAATAGTTTTAAACATGCCAAAAAGCTGCTGTGTCGTTTATTGCACCTCAATCATTAAAACAATCCAGAGTTACGTGTTTCTGTACTTCCTCTAAGAAGAAAGGACAGTATACAACAGAAGAGCTCTGTGGCTTCAGGCTTGATCGCCGTTCAAATGACAGCTGGTTTCCCCAAAAGTGGGCGGGGCTGTAAAGTGACGTAGTTTTAGCCGCAATGCACGTCGGGATATGGTGTTAATGCGATATGAAATCCGAAAAAAAATCAGAGAAGAAACACCACTCCTCAATGTCAGTTTCATGTTTTAATGACAAAGATCACGACACCCTGAAACAGAGTATACAGCGAGGTAAGCTGACAAAGTATTACATACATGCATGTCATCATTAACACACAAATATATGCTACGACACCACGTATATATACACCAACAATAGTGGGAACAGTCTTACATGTGTGAGTGGATGAACGTCTCGACACGAGGCGGAGTGAATGAACAATGTTTGAACTAAAATGGCCGCTCAGTACTACTGGGTCAGAGTGCGGCATATCCGGTGCGACAGCAGTGAGACGCTGCCCTCTAGTGGCCGGCGATAAACTCTTCATCCCCCCCAGACCGGAAAGCTATAGGCTGGAATAGATTAACGGTCTAAATCCCGTATCCAGCTGCCGGACTCGGGCTCGTAGCGTGCCGGCGGCTTCCTCACGCGGCCCGGCCGAGCGAGCTGGGGCAGCGCCGGCGGCGACTGCGGCACCGGGAGCGGTGCGCCCAGGAAGGCACCCGTAGGAACGGCGAGGTCAGAGGACGCCTCATCAGCAAGCGCCGGTGGGGAAGCGCCCATAGCCGAGTCGCTGGGACCATCAGCCGGCCGCTGAGTAAGCCCCTGGGGCGTCGCCCAGCCCGGGCGGATAGGTGGGGGCTGATGTCCCAGGGCAGCGGGCGGCCGACGGCGTGGCCGACTGCTCATCGGCGCAGGGTGTGGCCGGCGTGTAGGCACGGAGGAACCGCCGGTTGCGCAGTGTCAGACGTCCCGAACCGTCAACCCTGATCCGATACTGGTCATGGTCCAGCGACTCCACCACGATCCCTGACCTGTCCCATTTGCGGGGGCTCGGGCCTTGCTGGTTCTGGAGGAATACCCTTTCGCCGAGCGCCAATGGGCGGAGCGGTCTTGAGTGAGTCCCCAGAGACTCGGTGGTACGGGACATACGGGTCCGAAGGGCGTCCTCCTTCGCCGCCCATGCCTCGCGCCATAGCGGGCGGATATGCGGGTTCGAGAACTTCTCGAGGCGGTTCACGAAGGAAGCGAGCCACGAAGGAGAGCGAGCCACGAAGGGCGGCCGAAGATGATCTGCGCCGGCGAGAGGTTGCAGTCGGGGTCAGGCGTGTTCCGCAACTGCAGCATAGCACGCAGGAAGCGGTCCTGATCAAGGCTGCCCGACGGGCCGTGTTGGACATCAGGAGGCGCTTAGCAGTCTTAACCGCAACTTCCGCCCTCCCATTCGACGCGGAAAGCTAACGGAGGACACACGGTGTTTGACGTGCCATAAGCGGAGGAAGTCCTCAGTGTGGCTCGCCTTGAATTCCGGACCACCGTCGCTCGAGAGCTCCTCCGGTACGCCGAAGGTAGCGAAGAACGAGCGGAGGTGTTGGACCAGGCCAGCTGAGCCCGCCAGGGCAGTACCCGCCGTAGAACTCAGGACCTCTACCCAGCCCGAAAGCCGATCCCCGACAACTAGGTAGTGGCGGCCCCCATAGTCGAAGAAGTCAGCAAACACCGCCTCGAATGGCGTGGACGGGGGTGGTGACGGCAGGGGGGGTGTAGCCGCCTGTGACGGAGCATTGCGGTTGCAGTCTGCACACCCGTCCCTGGTGGCCTGAATGTCCCCGGACATCCCGGGCCAGTAAACTATGGCTCGGGCATGCTGCCCCATCGCTGAGGTCCCTGGTGAGCGGCATGGAGATGCCGAAGGACTTCTCCCACGGAGGGATGGGGGGACCACGACGCGGTCCCGATAGAGCAGGACGCCGTCCTGTGCGTAGACGGACTCACAGACCGATGACAGACTCGCCAGGGCAGGGTCGTTAACGTCAATCCCACCCTCCTGCTCGATGAGTTGGAGGAGGTGGCCGAGGCATCCGTCAGCCGCTGTCTCCCGTGCGAGGAGGGGCCAAGAGACGGCTCCGAGCTCCCGTGCGTCGTCGCGGATGGAGGCCATGAGTGCTGACTCCACGGCGTCAGGCCCGCTCGGCAGCCCCAGGAGAGCCGTTCGCTGAGCCCGAGGGGGAAGGATGCCTTGACGTGGCATCAGCGGCATAGTTGCTCTTGCCAGCAGATGCACAATGTCGAAGCGCCATGGGAGGGTGCGCTGCTTGAGTCTAAACAGACGCGAGTTTGTTATCTCATCCAGCGTACGGTCACCAAAGATCTTCACCAATGGCTTATGGTCGCTGCTCCGCAGGGGACAGGAAACGCGAACCCGCGAGGTGATCCTCCATCCTCCTGACAGCAGTCCGGTATGCCCGAGGCACAGTGACATGTTGCTGAGCAGGAAGTAGCCAATGCCACGCATGGACCAGTCAGGGCGGAGGCAGGTACGCTTCTGCATGTCGTAGATCTCCACGCCCTCGCGGATGGCCTCCATTATGGCTTGCTTGGACGTCTGGAAGGCCTCCTCCAGAACGGGGGACCATAGGAACACACAGCGCGGGCTGAGGAACGGCTTAAATGGGGCCATCGTGTCACGCAGCTGGGCGTAGTTAGCCACCTGGTTGACGAGGCCAAACCAACTCCTGATGTCCGTCGTGGAGCCTGGGGTGGGGAAGTCCCGGATGGCGTCCAAGTATTTGGGAGCGGTTCGATGGTAGATTCCGACACCTGAAGCCGGCGAAGTCGACGCACCTCTCCGCGAACTGAAGCTTGTCCGGGTTCAACACGATGCCCGACCGGCCGACACGCGTCAGGAAGTCGATGGTCCTCCACCAGTGTTGCTCCAGGTCGTGTCATAGTGGATGGTGTCATCCACACAACGTTCCTTGCGTTCATAGTCCGAGAGACGGCGTCAAACCGACGGTTGTAGCCATCCCTGATGACAGGAAACCCTGTGGTGCCCTGGTGTAGCGCCAACGGCCGAAGGGCGTGATGAAGGTAGTGAGGTGGCGATCCGACTCACGCAGGGGGACGCTGTGGTAGCCGTTCCAGGCATCCGTGACGGTCTTCCAGGTGCCCTTCGGGACGCGGCATGCAAGGTGGAACGGGGACTCAGTGGCGAAGGTCTCACGTTGGCAGAACTTGTTGAGGGGGGAGAGGTCCACGGTCCTGCGGGGGGAACCGTCGTGTTCCGAGTGACTACCATGCGATGGCACCACGCCACTGGCTCGCCGTATGGTACGCGTTCAATGACCCCGAGGGCTTCGTCCCGCAGGAGGTCATCGTGGACCCTCCGCTGCCAGTGTAGAGGCACTGTAGCCGCGGTGTGGCATGCCTTAGGCGTAGCTGCGGGGTCCACGTGCATCTCGATAGGTGGCCCCTCCATGCATGGTAGTGCCCGATGGGGGCAAGTATTGAATGTCGACGATGCATATCTCCCGAGCAGCCAACCTTTCATCCGGCTGTTGTTCTCTGGCGTACAAGGGAACGGCAGAGCTGCGGGGCGCGCCGGGGGGACCGTGCGCTGAGGACATGAGCACTGGGCGTCCTGGGGGTCACCTGGCCCCACGCAGCCGCCGTTGGTTGACCTCGTCGCATTGACGGATAAGGGCTGGTCTGGCGTGTCAGCCGTGTCAGGGCCACACCCGTCCTGGGGCCCCCCTGCAATGTCGTCCGACGGGAAGCCCACGGGCAAGAGGCCGAGGTTGAGCAACGACTCGTAGGATAGGTACATGGCCCGGACTGAGCTGCTCACGTATACCATGGAACGGCAGGATGTAACACGCCCCCCGCTGCAGGTCGTCGAGAGCCTGGCGAAGAACGCTCCCTCGATGGCTATAGGGGAGCGGTTGGCGGCCGACAGGCTGAGGCTGACGGGTCGCAAGTCGTCCCGCGCGAAACCGCAGGCCAGGAACTCCTCCAGAGACCAAAGGTCCGACTGCGCGCCAGTGTCCGCGACGGCGGATATCCGAGCTCCGTCGGCGCGAGCCCCGTTGCTGGTGCCATCCCTCAGCCCGACTGGCGAGTCCATCGAGATGGTGATCAATGCTCGGGGGTGGTGGTCTCTCATCCTGGCTCGTCTCCATTCGCCTTTGGAGAAGATGTGGTGCTCGAGTCTGATAGGTGCAGGCCTGTTGAGACAGCCGTGCGACGTAGGGGCGCGGCGTCGGCGATGGCTCCCGTGACGTCGGCCAGGGCGGGCTCCAGCTCGCACCGACGAGACCTGGGAGACCAGCTCCGACCCCATGGCGGCATGTTGACTGTCGGATGACGGCTGTGGACGCCTCTGTCGTCGGCGGGCCCTGTAGCAGCCGATGCACACCAGGTGAGGCTTCGGATTCCACCCGCGAGGCCCCTCCGTGAAGACGTTGAAGACGCTCTTACATTCCGGCACGAGGCACGTTTAGCCCCGGCCGCAGGGCTCGGGGCGGGGCTCGTCTGTGGAGTCGTCTGCAGGCGCCGGAATGACGACATGGCTGATAGGGAGGACGACGGGAGAGCGTTACGGGCCATCTCTTTGTTCTCGACGAGTGCAATTACATCGTTAACTGGCTTGACCAGGACATCAGATGTCCCCAGCGTCTTGCGGCGTATGTCCCATGAGCAGAACATCACGGATAATGTGGTCGGTATAGTCCACGTCTTTACCACACTCGCATACCGCATTATATGCGCATGTCTCTGCTTTACCCCGCACTCTGGCAGCGAATGCGCGGAATGTCTCGTCGCGTTCCTGGCGTAACTGGAGTAGCTCGGTGCGCAGGACGCATGTAGCGACTGGGATGACAGCTAGGGAACATGACGGCATCAGATCTGGCAAGGGTCCGGAAGCGGCGTCGGGGACGGCTTTCAACAGGCTGTCTCCAAGTACAGGCCCAGCGCACTGAAACAGCTGGAATGGGGCCTGGGCATTCCCTATGCCTGAGCCGGCGCGGAATACATTCCAACGGCGGATGAACACGTTCCATTCCTCTATCGATACCCCACACACGCTATTTGTTTGTTTATATCATCTGTTCTTCTTCTCTGTCTTACGGTTGTTGCCTATTTGAATGACGAATACACACTACCTACCGCCGCCTTCTGGTACGAGAGTTATTGCCCACTCACGCATGCGCAGTTCGTACGTGCTCTCGGCTGAAGTCTTTGGCGGTGATTTCCAGTGCGACACCACGCCAAGACGCAGGAGAACTCGTCGATGGAACTGTCGGTGTTGGGTGTCGGCGAGTTCTCTGGTGACTGCCTGGTGTGTCAGGCCTTTAGAGGAAGTTTGAGGTGTTTTGAGGTGCAATAACGCACAGCAGCTTTTTGGCATGTTAAAACTATTATTTTCTGCCTCGCAGCTGGCGAAATTACAAGCCTCGCCTACTGATTTTAATTTAACCATAGGATATCGAGCCCGATCGTCGATTTCAAATGTGTGCTCTAAAATGATATTTATAATGACTATTATCATTATTATAAGCAAGACAATAAATGGCAAAGATATGTAGAAAATAAACGTATTTGAGATAAGTTCATAACAACGTAACGTGGGAGAAAATATGTTTCTAGAATATATGTAGAAATAAACGTATTTGAGATAAGTTCATAACAAACGTAACGTGGGAGAAATATGTTTCTAGAAGATATGTAGAAAATAAACGTATTTGAGATACGTTCATAACAAACGTAACGTGGGAGAAAAATGTTCTAGAAGATATGTAGAAAATAAACGTATTTGAGATAAGTTCATAACAAACGTAACGTGGGAGAAAATATGTTTCTAGAAGATATGTAGAAAATAAACGTATTTGAGATAAGTTCATAACAAACGTAATGTGGAGAAAATATTTTCTAGAAGATATGTAGAAAATAAACGTATTTGAGATACGTTCATAACAAACGTAACGTGGAGAAAATACGTTTCTAGCTAAACGTAATTGAGAATGCAGTTTAGTTCTGTGGGAACGTAATTTTTAGGAGACAGGGTTGAGCTGAGGGTGTGAATGTGTGATAGGCTATAAGCTGTGGGTTTTTAAATAGGAAATACATATTGTGGAGGAAACTTCTGTGTAGCAATGCATGGAGTCACCGACTCAGGAAGAGACACGGTGAGAGTTGGAGCTTTGATGTCAAACACTGATGGGTTTATTCAGAGTATTCGGCCGGAGGATTCACATCACAAATCAAAGAGTCAGAGGTTCTGACTACACGGTAGAGTTGCCACGTCAATTCTGAAGAGCCTCTCTCTATGCTAGACCTTTTAACTGGTTCAAAGAGAGTAATCAACATCTCTGAAGGGTAGACTAAACAGCTGGGAACACTGAGCCACCCTGCGTCCGACACTCATGGCCTCAAAGATTTCACATCTTAGAGTCCACAAACACCGATAAAGAAGTGCCTCAGCGTTCTCACAACAATTACCATTCGTGCCAGACAAATTGACCGGTCACAAACTGGTGACAACAACACATATGGCACCAATGCCTTTCCTTAAAGGAGATACAGACGTCAGAGTAGATCATAAAACGTCACAGAGCAAAAGGTTAGATATCTAGAAGAATTATTCCTTAACAGTTCCTCTCTTTTTATCATTTTTGATAACCGTAAAACATTAGTCTAATAATAATTCTGGTCAATACTTAAATCAATAGCGTCTTCAGATTCGAGTGTGGTCTCACCTTACATTCAATTACATCACAAAGTAGAATAAGATTGAAACATTCAATCACAATGATTGATACAGGCAATCATAATAGAAAAAATTATCTCTCATCAGTGTTTGGAGCATCTTTTGTCAATAAGCACAATAATGAAACACATAAAACAGATACATAATAGCAAATATTTGTTTTAAACTAATATCTTTTATCATTTAAACCATTAGTTAATGTCATTTATCAAACTATAAAATCAAAACCAGCTTGCAGCTTAAAGATTTGCTTTAAGGCAATCACTAGTCAAAAGCATTTAAAACTTAGGATCATAAGAGATCCAGCCTAAGGCATAACATTCACAGTGGTGATTTGATCAATCTGTAATCTGCAAAGTTGCAGTGTCCTCAATTTTAGGATTACTTTACGTTTACTTCATTACGCTTTAGCCAAGTAAGGCACTGAGTCTTAGTAAAATTACATTCATTTTAGTCAAGTACATTGTTCAAAATCTGAAAGGAAAAGTTAGGCAAATATTCAAAGACTTTTGTAAAAACCTGGAAAGGAAAGATTAAACATTCTTAAAACTTGAATTAATACATTTGGAAATGCTACCACTGATCTGTACCAAATTAAGTCTATCACTATTCTTATTAGCCATACTTACCTGATCATCTACTTATGGTACTTGGAAAGGGTTTCTTCTGTGTTATCTAATGGTAATATAGAATATCAATTTCTTTAAAATATACTTCTCTAATTTGAGGATCAAATATGCTACATAATTGTTATATGAATTATTATAAATATTTGTTTTGGGCCAAAACTGAAATTAATCCAGTACTTGAAACATCATTTTATGTCTGTCTGTGCATGGTAATACATTAAAGAGTTGGTGTTTTAAGCCTGATTGCTGGATGATTAAGGATATTAACATTATCTGTTATAATATTAGAAATACCTTATTATTCAATACTTTATAATCTGAAAATATTTATTATTAATTTTGTTTAGTGTGAAAGTGTAATCTGATCTGACAAAATATATTTATCACCACTATTTAACACATGTCTGGTCATTGGAAATATATAAAAAAACAATCATTAATTGTACATCTTTAAACATCTGGTTATTCAATTCAAAGTTCATCTTTGTACGAGAGCTGGAAGAACATGTCCGTCAGTCTTCGTTCTCCCTCCTCCCTTTATGACACCGATGTCTGGTGTGTAAAGGCATCCTGATACTGTAGATTAGCACTGAGGTGCTGATTGGCTCAAACTCTTCTTCATCAGAGCGCCATACTTCAACCCCCCAATTGCTCTGCTTTTGTGTGGCTCATTCAGTGAGCACTGTAGTTGATCCCCCAGTGAGACGGAGCTCATCTGCCGGTATTCCTTCTGCTATCTGCTTGAGTACAACTGCGTATCCTGATGCATCCAGGTGTCCCCCCGTGATGGGAGAGGTTAGGAAGACATCAAACTCCTCCAAGAAACATGGAACCTCGTATTATAGAAGCCTCTGAAGCCCTCGCTCGTCCTGCAGGGTTGTCTGCTAGAGCCCACCGAGCAGAAAGATGAAGAGAAGAACCCCATCTTATCAGAAAGGTGAAGAGAAGCATCCCATCTCGAACGACCTCGTGCTTCCTTGCACGTGGCTGGGGGTGCTCTCTGCACCCGGAGAGTGTGACCCTCCTCTCTGACCCTTGGCCTTGAGAGCTGTCCTAGTTTTGGGTTAACACTTGATAGGGATGTTTTTCTGAGTGAAGACAACTCAAAGTAATGGATTAGCACATTATCATTTAATTACAAAAATAGGATAGGCCCCTCAGAATTATTTGGGAGCCTTCCTGACACATGCACATTATCATTTTGAAGGTTTGTGTTAGTCATTGAACATGCAAGAATCATATACTCATCAGTCCATAGCAGAGAAATGTTATTGTAAGTTAAAGGTGAGCTAGTCCCTGTGGATATGACCCCTTCTCAATGATTCTAAATGTATATTAATTCACCATTTACCTTTTGATAAAATATTAGTTTATCAGAAATATTTTGTCTCTTCCATAAAACATAGGTTTGAGAAATAAATTACCCAATATAAAATAAATTACTCAATATAATTGACTCTTCCCTCCCTTTCTTACATATGGTAATCGAGAAGACTCAGTATCACCTGTGTGCAGCTTACAAAAACCATTGTGATAAATATATTATGCAGGAAATTGATACATTTGTTGAAAAACAAAGCATATCTGATTTGGGAGGAAAAGCTTCGTCCCTTTAACATCTGAGTTATTACTGAAGGCATAGCATGAATGATATTGGGTGTCTGAGGTTGTCATACTGAGAAATGTCAAACAAAATCAAACCTTACATTTGAAAACAGGTTTGCATTCCTCCACTGAAGGTGACGTTATCATTGGAAACAATAAAAGCTAATTGTTTTGATGTAGAATCTATATATTGAATCGTTAGAGCAGAACAGAATGGTTGTATTGTAGCCTGAGTTTCGTGCAGCCTTTAGTTTTACCAGGTGGAAACATTGTCTATATAATGTGAATACATGTAGAACTAGACATTAAGAGGCCCCTGACATTAGGCCTATTTGAACAATAGTAGGGGCTTTTACCAGCTCGCCAACTTACAGGCATCCTCTGCATAGCAGTATGAATAGCCTTAAACAACCCACTCTGCGGTAACGAGAGTCATGTATCTGAACTAGGGCTGTCAGTCGATTAAAATATTTAATCGCGATTAATCGCATGATTGTCCATAGTTAATCGCGATTAATCGCAAATTAATCGCACATTTTTTATCTGTTCTAAATGTACCTTAGAGGGATATTTTTCAAGTTTTTAATCTCTTATCAACATATGAGTGGACAAATATGCTTTATATGTTTGTTTATTATCATTTGAACAATGACAAATATTCTCATGAATATTAAACACAACAACCTCTGAACATTACAAATATTCGATTCAACCTGGAACCTCTCATACAATAATACAATAAGGTGTGTGTGTGTGTGTGTGTGTGTGTGTGTGTGTGTGTGTGTGTGTGTGTGGTGTGTGTGTTTGTGTGAGAATGTGGAGAGCTGCCTGGACGCTGCAATCATGTTTCGCGCACTATCCGTGCTGAGTGTGCTGACTTTTCGTACAATGTCCCACTGTCTGGCTACCTGCATAAGTCAAGTGCTCGGCGCAGTTGTCGGCGAAATGTCATTGAAACAGCTCCTTATATCCGTTAGCGCAGCTAGCTAGCACCAGATGCTAACAACAACAACACGTAAGGTGTGCCTCGCTCGCGCGAGTCGCGCCACACATACACACACACACACACACACACCCTCCGGTCCTCCCGATGGCCAGTCCGGCTGCCGGTGAGCGTGGAAGTGTGGTCTGCCACAAGCGGGCGACAGAGCGGGGCTGTAAGCATCAGCTTGTAGATGGGTATTTTAAACTCGATGCGCTCTGAAACTACGGGGCGGCCGAGGACAAAAAATACACATGCGTTAATCGCGTTAAAATAATTAGTGCGTTAATTTTTTTTTTGCGTTAACGCGTTATTAACGCTTTAACTTGACAGCCCTAATCTGAACCAAATGCCCTAAGTGAAGCCGTTAGTCTCATCTGACTGACCCCAAGGGTTGGTGCTGGTGTGACAGGGAGCTTCCAAGTGTTCTAGCAGATGTCATGCTTTCAGTTCATGGCTCAGTGGGGGGAGCAGACCCATGTGAGACAGTATCAACGGCTGTAATGTTCAGTTTGAGGAGTGTCATTCTCTCTGGGAGCAGGAAATGGTGTCCATTCTCGGACCAGACCATTAATGTCATGTAGAGCAGCCATAGCATCTCTGTGACTGCACTCAGCCGGACTGCAGCAGGGCAGAACTGGGTGACTTTTAGTGAAGCCGTCCATGGCCATAGACAAAATGGAACCACGTACTAACAAAAGGGACACAAGGTCATCAATGTCTCTCTTTACCTTTAGCCTAATTGTAAAACAAATTAGTGGAAGAAATGTGGAACCCTAATCCATCATCATGTGAAATTTAGAGTTAATTTAAATAATTACTTATGGGTTGAAGTCAAATTAACATTAACATTAGAACTAAAGTCAGTCAAAATTGGACTTGCACGGATCAGAATCTAATCAATACACCATTTTCCCAGCTCTGTAATGAAAAGGATATCAAGATTAGGTACATTACAGGAGTGTTAAAACATCCAACATGCACACTTATCTTATTCTAGTAGAGATTAGAGGACAGGTCTAATGTTGTGAACAAAATGATCAAGTCAAAGTTATTTTATTTATTTTATCTTATGTACCACATTTAATTTAATAATTAATCTTAAATTACTAATAACTTTAAAGAAGGCAACAATTTACAATGTGGATAAGGTGACTACTTATCCAAAGTGTGTGGGTGTGTGTGGGTGTGTGTGGGTGTGTATGGGTGTGTGAACAGCTTGTCTGCCCAAGGTTAAAACATTTGGGACAGCAGTGAGAATGTTATAGAAACAATTGTTGCTTAGACTGAACTCGTAAGAAAATAGATAACATGCATTTTAAATACATCAACACTTGTACATTAATTAAATACATTTGACATTTAGCTTGAGCTGGGTTCAATACTTCTTTATGGTATTTAAATTGGGCTCAAGTAGAACCTTTACATGGATTTGGCTTGCAACACAAGTGATACCGATCTCTGTCTGTTATGATTGAAAGTCTCATGATTTAAAGTGTAGGCCTGTGAAGGAGAGGCCCTTGGAAAACTACTAAATCTACTTTTTGTTAACTGTAATTACTTATTGTAAAGAGATTGCAACATTATACTTTTTAAAGAATTGCTCAATTCATTTAACACATTTATTATGCACACTGTAATGAAACGTCAACAAATATATTGATCCTGGCTTAACCAGCGACCTTTACTCTTTGTTCATAAGCTCGGTTTCAGAAACAGTAGTTTAACAACTATTATAATTGTAGTAATGTCTGGAGACCAATTGGTTGATACGAGAAATCATTTGAAGCAGTTTAATAAAGAATGTTAAACTATATTTAAAACTGTAATTAAACTTCAACTTATATTAATTATCTGAATCCAGTGGCCAGTTGGAACAGATAATCAACAAAGTTTCCATTTTGCAGCAACAGCGCAAAAGGTTTCAACATTATTTGTATTATGTCTGAGTCAAGTTCTGTCTTATCAGCTTTGTTTCGGAATGTGTTCAATACATTACGTTTTTTTTCATTATTACCATACAATACATAGATTAAGAATAAATGAAACAAATAATACAACATTGACCTAAAACAGCAGACAGATTTTGCCACCCTGACCTCCTCAAGCAGGTTGTTTACGACCAGCAGTGATGCCTCTTAGGGTCTCAGGGTGCAGGACGGGGCATAGGGTTTTAAAAGGTCACAAACATATCTTAACATACCAGCAATACAATTAAGAATGTATTCTTAAAGTAATATAATCTTCTCTTCTTCTTACCCTACAGCGCACACCCTGAACAGTGTGCTCCTTGTTTACATGTTCCTCTGCACACTCAGATGCAGGACATACAAACACTCTTTTGCTATTTATTTTCATTTTGCAGCACATTTATACTACCAGAATTTTGCAAAACACTATATATTATTATTTTTCTCAAGTCATTTACTTTTGGTGAGTTAACTAAAGCTTAGTTTATTTTACCCTGGCTATGGACTGATTCATTATTAGTTACAAAACATGCACAAGACGGCGGTTAGTACAAAAAACCACACTGCAATTAGACGAACAAACTGAACTCATAATAAACACCAGCGTGACAGCAAAGTTCATCCAGCTCAATTTAGTCCGGATTAAAGAGGTTTCAGAGGGGGTAGGGAATTATCTCTCCCTCTATGGGGAACCCAGTGGGGCACCTTGACTCACGCCCCCACCCTTGTATACAAGTCCTAGATCGGTGCCTGAAGACCGTCCAAGAGCAATAACTAGCTTATCCTCTTGCGACCCCACTACTCTGTTCTAGTGGTGCTATGCCCCCCCGATCTGGAGCACATAGACTTTTTTCTCCTCTACCCCTTTCTATTCGAAACTACACAGTTAACTGTAGTCCTACTCGACCAGCCTATACACACGCCATCATGTTCATCACAACGATGAAACACAGTTTTGTTCTACACTTGCATGCCACTGCCCACCCATGATCAATTAGCCTATAATTGTATGTATGCACCCCGGACCGGCACCAGTTCCTCCAGCAATGTAGGGAACTGTGGCGCATCAGGTAATGCACGCACCTCGCACTTTCCTGCACGTCGTAAACGGCCACAAGCCACGAGAGTGCTTTTAAACCATCTCGTTTTTAATAGAGACGGCGGTGGTGTGAGTTAAAGCTATAGACAAAAGCTGTGACTTTCTCCCTCCGAGTTCACTTCACCAGCCCATGCAGATACGGGGAGGTATTTTACACACATCCCCCGAGCCGCAGCTGGAGCCGTGTTTTTTTTTAGAGGCGCTGGGGGTAATATCTCTGGCTGCTTGTGTTAACTGCTAGTGTTGGCCGCTGAAACCCCCGGAATCTCGGCGATTTGTTCATTACAAATCTCTATATTGATTTCACACAGAAGTTCCACTTTACTGCTGCCCTCATTAAGGTCTTTTTAAACATCTCCGTGTATGCCTGCACGGCACATACGTCCCGAGCAGCACACACAGAGGGAACCAGCCAGACAGAGTCCCTGGATGATCCTCTGGGGTTACTAGCCCCAAATGTTCATTAACCAAAACGAAACGCAGCCGCTTAGCTTCACAGATAATTTTAGGATACCGTCAATCACAGATTCTGGTAAGGCAATGTCCAAATGTAGATTTGAAATCCCACTTACCAGTTCTGAAGATCTGTTGGTATCCTGCCGACAACGCCAATTTGTGGAGGAAACTTCTGTGTAGCAATGCATGGAGTCACCGACTCAGGAAGGAGACACGGTGAGAGTTGGAGCTTTGATGTCAAACACTGATGGGTTTATTCAGAGTATTCGGCCGGAGGATTCACATCACAAATCAAAGAGTCAGAGGTTCTGACTACACGGTAGAGTTGCCACGTCAATTCTGAAGAGCCTCTCTCTATGCTAGACCTTTTAACTGGTTCACAGAGAGTAATCAACATCTCTGAAGGAGTAGACTAAACAGCTGGGAACACTGAGCCACCTGCGTCCGACACTCATGGCCTCAAAGATTTCACATCTTAGAGTCCACAAACACCAATAAAGAAGTGCCTCAGCGTTCTCACAACAATTACCATTCGTGCCAGACAAATTGACCGGTCACAAACTGGTAACAACAACACATATGGCACCAATGCCTTTCCTTAAAGGAGATAACAGACGTCAGAGTAGATCATAAAACGTCACAGAGCAAAAGGTTAGATATCTAGAAGAATTATTCCTTAACACATATAGCAGCTTTTATGTGTTGGCCACATGTGGCAGCTGTTTTTTAACCTCAATTGGAATGGCCTTTAGTGTGTTAATGTGTCCGAATATTGTCTTTCGCTGTGTGTTTTAATAGGTAAATGCTATATGAAATGTATATGAAAAGCAATCTAAAGCAGAATGCATTACATCTATCAAATTTGGGGGGGAACCTGAAAATTAACTTTCCTATTACCTCCTAGGTACTGGGGATCGACCCTGATAATGGTAGTGGAGATCCAGTGTGGGGTGAAGAGGACTGTGCAAGTCTTGTAGATGGAAGGGAAACCAGAACAAACTGGAATGATCTGCGGTGTGCTACCCGTCTGCAATGGATCTGTGAAAAAATGGCTTAACTTGTGGCTGTGAGGTAGTGGGTTTGTCTTCAAATAGGAAGGCTGTGGGTTCAACCCCAGCTCCTGCCATCAACATGTCTGTATCCCACTTAACCCCAAATTGTTCTCTTGGCCAATGTTTGAATGTTATGTGCTGTTTACACGATAACGCAAACGGTTGTATCCGCAACTTTTGTCTTTCGTTTAGCCCGTTCGTTCACAAGAGGCCGTAACGGAAACGCGGAAACGGACCCTGCAAACGATAACGGGTCCCAAGGTGGATAGATCTGCAACCGGAACGCTCTGAGGGGGCAAACGGCTCCGTGTGTACGCCCTATACAATAATTTTCCTGATAATGATGAGCCATAGCCCCACCTCTCCCCACCTCTGCTGCTCACTGCTGTAGCATGGTCAGTAGCTACTGCATACTGCTACTGACCATGCTACAGATGTTTGTGCACAATCTACAGCTCGACCATGCTACAGATCAGATGTTAGTGCAAAATCGACAGCTCCTCTACCACAACCATCAGCACAAGTGGACATGGAAAATTACATGAACTACATGTTGCTAAATCCACCGCGGGGCATAAACAGAAGGGCAACCATGGCAACCATGCTCGGGGGTCTTCTTCGCTGCTTTTGGTGTATTTTGTGATGGAAGTTACTACGCCACTTACAGCCCGGCATATGTACTACAGCGTCTCCAGTGCTTTCGAGCGGTCTCGTGCAGAAGTACAGCGCCACTTACAGGCCCGGCATATGTACAACAGCGTTTCCAGTGGTCTCGTGTGAACGTACACGTTAAATGAGCCGAATGCGTGTGAACGGAATACTTTTTTGAAACGAATTCGGTGCGTAAACGCAAACGTTCCCGTGTAAATGGGGTCTTAGCTTCCTTAACCCTCCTATTGTCTTCGTTTTCCCCCCCTTACTTTGGTCTTCGCGGTCAAATTTGACCGGTCCTGTTTTAACTGCTATTACATTAACACAAAAACCATTAATCATCACCAAATTTCATTTAACACCCTTTCAAACTGTAAATATTGTATCAGACTACTGGCATACAGGAAAAACTGCAGTAAATATACAAAGAATAGACACTGAACATGTATTGCGTGTGCCAGGTGTGATCCATGTGGGGGGATGGGCACATAAGAGCGGGAAATGTATCAAATTGTTGTGTGTGTGTTTGTGTGTGCCAGTTGTGATTCACATGGGGGGATGGGCACATAAAGGGGGGGAACACATCTAGAGTGTGTGTGTGTGTGTGTGTGTGGTGTGTGTGTGTGTGTGTGTGTGTGTGTGTGTGGTGTGGTGTGTGTGTGTGTGGTGTGGGTGGGTGTGTGTGGGTGTGTGGGTGTGTGGGTGTGTGTGTTTTATCTGATCCGGATGGTTACCAATTCCTTTCTTTATAGCGGACCGGGAAGACCAAAATTCAATGACGGGCCGTCTCCACAGCAGCGTTAAAAAATCTTGAAACGCTTCTGCCCATTCACTTTGAATGGGGTGACGTCACTTTCCCTCACTTTTCGCCGAAATGCATTGTGGGCAGGCGAGCGGAGATTCTCAGGATTTTCAAGATTCAAAGTTGAACAATGTTCAACTTTTGAAGCTGAGGTGGAAGCGGCAGCCAATCAAATCCCGTGTACGCAAATCTGGCAGTTCAAGCTCTAGCCAATCAAACGGCGTGTATGCTGGGAGAGACATACCGCAGGTCATTTCCTCATATTCCAAAAAATGGAGGAGAAATTAGCGGTAGCGAATCAATCACCCGGTGCTTTATGACCAGGCCTACCGGGATATAAACCGGAGGAGCCAGGCATGGAGGGAGGTGGCAGAGACAGTGGTATGTTTTCGCCTGTTTTGGGGAGTTTATATCCAGTTTACTTCGGGCTTTTTGGCTTCGTATGTCGCGGGCGGGAGATTCATGCGATTGGTTGATCGCAAAAAAATCCCCAAGCCTCAGATACGCCCACCTCCAAGATTTTTTTAACGCTGCTGTGGAGACGGTCCGTGAAAGTGGTGATCAGCAATTGTATATGTTCAAATGTCTATTGTGAAGGATATCATAAAGCCTTGATGCAATCGAATGTAAAGCAAAAAAGTTATGATTGATGAAAGTAGTAAATCGGTCAGATTTGACCCGAAGACAACAGGAGGGTTAAGCAGCTGGCACTTTGTTTGGCTGCCCCTGCGTATGAATATGTGTGAATGCTAGATATATATACAGTATGCTTTAAAGAGTTATAAAGACTGGATAAGCGCTATATAAAATGCAGTCAATCACCAATACATTTGTTAATATTTTTACACTTTACTCTTTTTTTACGCATTTAAAAGTGTTATTGTATTTTGCAATACTGTATGGAGAGAGAAAGAGAGTCTAAGGCCCAATCCCAAACCACTCCCTCGACCCTACCCCTCCGTGGCGGAGTGAACTCCGTCTGTAGCCACACTCGCAGCTCAACGAGGCTCCCTCCTGTCAGATGGAGGGAGTAAATACAGCGGCAAGCTTTGGGACAAACTCCCCTCTCTCCGGCAGAAACAGGAAATGCCGTAACTGTATGTAACAACGGTTTCAAATCAGCATCTCTTAGACAAAAAATGTAAATTAATAACTCAAATAAAACTCCAAACATCTTTCATTGTGTTACTTTTTTGTAAAGCTCTTTTAGGTTTAAACCTGATGTTTATAAGCTTCTTAGTTTTTGCAACAGTCTGTAAATATACACAACGTTATAATAAAATGCACACATTTACCTTTTTCTAGACTAAACACAGGTATTTAAAAAATATGAGGTTATCATGAGGT
The DNA here is from genome assembly GCF_902827165.1 of Trematomus bernacchii. Classification (NCBI taxonomy): domain Eukaryota; kingdom Metazoa; phylum Chordata; class Actinopteri; order Perciformes; family Nototheniidae; genus Trematomus; species Trematomus bernacchii. The sequence goes on from NW_022987677.1 coordinate 212,792, forward strand.
TGTTAACATCGCAATTTATCAGTGGATGTTTGCTGGAACTACTTGTAAACAGCGTGTTTCCTGACGGACACACACAGCGTGACTCCGGTCAGGTAGAGACCGGTCTCAAGTCAGCACCGATGCAGACTCGCTGTTTGAGGGCTTGATAGCCCACTCCCCCTCCACACCTCTCCACACTCGTTGGTTTGGAACAGCACTTAATGTGGCGGACCCTCCGCGCGAACGCGCAAACGGAGGGGTAGTGTGTAGGGGTAGGGGGTAGGGGGCGGTTTGGGATTGGGCCTATATCAACAAGTGAGGTTAGGAATGAAGATATTGGTTAAGTTTTGGCCAAATTTGACTGCTTGTTACTGGGAATATTAACCATGGGAAATTAGGATGTTTAGCATGTTTTATACGTGCTCATGACCATCATATGCAATTAAAGAAAGCTACTTATTGTACTGCTTCTATACTATGAATATAAAGATTGTCCTGAAATTCACTTTATTATTAGAATAATAAAGTTGACTTTAGCTGTTTCAATCACAAGTTCATCGTTTGTATTTGTGCCTCTGTGACATGTTCTCCATGCTTTAATGTTCAAAGCTCTTATTTTTCTCATACTGCCAAACCAGAGCCCAGTCTGCTCTGATTGGTTAGCTGGGCCGGCTCTGTTGTGATTGGTCCAACTGCTTAGAGATGTCCCGCCCCTTAACCTATCACGTCATTGTGTTGGACGGTAGCAATACGATTGTAACTGTGCCGCCCGTTCTCATGTCCTTCAAATGTCGCTCTCCTCGACTCTATCCTCGAGACTTAGTCTCCGCCCACAGGAAGATGCGAGCGGAGGAGCCGAGGAGGGGAACCGAGGAGAGAGGAGGGGAAGCAAGCAGGCGGTTAGAGAAATGAGAACTCCTCTCCTCTGAGCGGTCATTTTAAAGAGACGTCCATTAATGATGACAGGAGGCACAGCAGCCCTCTGTCTGATGGACAGATGTGTTCATGACGACTTATATATTTACTTTTAATTCATTCACAGTGCGGTATAATGAGACAATAACAGGCTACAGATGCGGACATACACACAGACACACAGACACACACACACACACACACACATATATGTATATATTTATATAAATTATACAATTTCAGAATCAAACAGAGCACTCTCATAATAACGTAACACTATCAGAGACTGGATATATCCCCCCCCCCCCCTCTCTGGTCGCTACAATGAGGGAAATAAATGACGGGCCAAAAGTTTTTTACAAGTATTACAAGTAAGCAGAGGACACCAAACCAACTGAGACCTGTCTGTCCGCTGCATCTACGCACACACTGTACCACACACACCTACACCACACACACGTTGTTTGGTGAAGAAACTCCCTCTGGAAGGAACATTGGGATTTTAGCCATTGTGACAATTTACATGCACAAAAACTTTGTAACACTGTGAGCACCTCAGCTTACACACATGGGCATGGGCTGGACTGGGACAGCAAATTCGGCCCGGCATTTAGACCCAGACCGGCCCAAATCCATAAAACAAACGAATAGTAAGCGTTCCTGACAAGAAGAATAACTCAGTGTAATTAAAAAAAACGCTATTATATCCTTTTTACGTACCAGGGCAAACAAAACTAATACATACCACAAGTATGTGTAACTATCAATCATTAGAAATTAGACCTTCAAAACCCTCTCAACAAAGCGAACAGTGACCGAGCACTAATAGGAGGTCTGGTGGGTATGCCCCACAGAAGAATTTTTTTTTAAATAACCCCTTAAATGATGACTTCTAGGTGAATTTAGGGGGGGGGGGGGGACCCTATAGTGCCCTGCCTCCACTTTCTATGACAACACAATAGAGATAGGACCAGATGAGTCTACGGATGAGTCGACGGCATCTTTTTATATACATTGACGCTTTCATTTAATTTTCCATCCTTTTTTTAATCGCTGTAATTGTATTGCCTTTTTCATCTGTACACACGACACCTATTGCACGTCTGTCCGTCCTGGGAGAGGGATCCCTCTTCTGTTGCTCTCACAGAGGTTTCTTCCTACTTCCCACTGTTAATTGTGGGGTCTGTTTTGGGGAGTTTTTCCTTGAGCGCTGCAAGGGTCTAAGGACAGAGGATGTCGTACCTGTACACACTGTGAAGCCCTCTGAGACAAATTGTAATTTGTGATATTGGGCTATATAAATAAAATGTGATTGATTGACGCACGCAAGGGGCTATAGTGCAAGTCTTAGGCGGCTGGTTTCTCAGAACCTCACAGAGCACACAGAACTGAAGGAACACAGGCTTAACCAAAAATACTATCCATTGTCTTTATTTTTTTTCCTGAGAATAGGTTTGAAAGAGACAGATTTAAATTTACAAAGAGAGTTGAAGCAACATTTGACAGAAATCCCACATAAATTACAAAAGTACACAACTAGCAAGATATATATACTGTATATATATACTGTACACACAAAGTAACTTATATACTAGACTGAAATAACTCAAATGAATGCTTGTTGTGGAGAGGGGCACTATGTCCAGCGTCCATTCCTCTGTGTGTGTGTGTGTGTGTGTGTGTGTGTGTGTGTGTGTGTCTGTGTGTGTGTGTGTGTGTGTGGTGTTTGCATGTGTGAGTGTAGTTGGGGGGCTTTGGGAGAGTCAAAAAGGATGCAGGTGACCTCTTTGGTCCCTGATAGAGGTCCATACAAATAGGCATTGACATAACAATACCACACAGTTAATGGTCAAAGCTACATGTGTGCCTCCATTTTTTTTATCTATTTCTATATTATTCATTCTATATATTGTCAATCAAAACTACCACAAAAAGCTGACTATAAACATTTTTTTCAAGTCCCAAAAGACACTGTTGCCCTTATAACCACATAAGTAATAAACTAAACAAAACAAGCTGCCATCTGACAGTAATTGTTCATGAATGGTGGTTAACAAAATAATGACATTCTTTCAATGAGACAACGTATCAGAGTCCCATTAAGCTATATTTTAACTTGCCAGGGAAAACCTAAAAAAGCCAGCTTACTAGCTTGTAGGCTAACGAATGTTTCTCTTATAATATTTGTCTTATTAGTGCTTCATCAAGGGGATATTAATGGGTTCCAGAACTACAGAGTATCATAACCTTAATAATAATCTTTTCCTAATTTTCTTAGCTTCTGCTTACCGCGAGTTCTCCTCCCTCTCCTCACTCGCGCTGCACTCTCTCCCTCTCATCATCTTCCTCACCACCAATATCGGCCACGGGTGCTGAAGATGGACCTGCACCTGTACTAAACATGTCGCTTATTTTGACACAAGCGGCAGCATCAGCACGAAGGGCCTGCTTTTTTCTTGCCTCGAAAAAAGGCAGTTTGGCTTCAACGGCCGGCTCACCTCCTGGGGGCGTGATTAATGATGCACACCGAGCGGCCCAAAGGGGGAGGTGATTAAAGATTTGATTGGGCCGGCCCAGTGTCAATTACTAAAACATTTAAACAGAGGGCCAATCTACCCGTTTTATGGGCGGTGACTTCAGAAAAAAAAAAAAATGACGTGTCGGCCCAAAAGGCACGTCGGCCCACCGGGAAAATGCCCGGTATGCCAGATGGCCAGTCCAGCCCTGCACACAGGTTAAAAACAGGACGGAAGGAGAAGGTTTGGGTGGAAGAACAGAGTTTATTGTCCAACACAAAAATCTGAGTTCCACTCCAGGAAACAGTGCAGCCGGAGACTTCCTCTTATTGAATGACTAGGCTTGTTTGAGACAAGCGAGACCTGCGCAGACCTGCGCAATTGCGATCAACGTCTTGCTCGTGCGTTGCATGATGGTTAGTCATTTTGTCCGACTTGCTCAGGAGGCTCGCCTACATGAGACGTTGAAATCTCGCGGGACAAAGACGCCCGCAGACTTGAGAGCGAGGCGCAGCGAGGCGGCGCAGTTTCTCTCCCCGGGCTGCGGAAGCGAAATGCTTGATGGGAAACGACTCGCTGGTATCTCGAGCTGAGCGCTCATTGGTGGGTTTTACCCCGTGCTGGAGATGAAACTCTCCATTGGCTCGGCAAAAGTGTGTTGTTGTTTTGTGTCAGTTTTACGTCGCCACTTCCATTCACATTTTTCATCATTGTTCCACAATGTTTATCATCATGACATTAATATCTATATATTTTATACTATACTTGCACTGCTTACCGTTGTCATACTTTATATATCTTAGCATATTCATACAACACACTGTTCATACTAGGCTAGGCTACTGTATATATAGTGTATTCATATCCCTCACTGTTTTTTCATCATTCAATTCATTCTATATTTTATTCTGTAGATTGTGTACATTACTTTTCACTTTACTGCTTTATGCACTCCTGGTTAGAAGCTAAACTGCATTTCGTTGTCTCAGTACCTGTAATCTGTGCAATAACAATAAAGTTGAATCTAATCTTGAGCAGGAACAAATGTATTTACTTAGTACATATCTGACATTAACGATTAAACACATTTGTCCATTCTTTATCAATCAATCAATCAATGTTTATTTATATAGCCCAATATCACAAATGTTACATTTGTCTCAGTGGACTTCACAGTTTGTACAGAATATCAGTATGACAATACGACACCCTCTGTCCTTACGTTTCACATCATACAAGGAAACACTTCCAGAGAAAAACCCACAGTTTAAAGGGGAAATGGGAGAAACCTCAGGGAGAGCAACAGAGGGGATCCCTCTCCCAGGACGGACAGACGTGCAATAGATGCCGTGTGCATTTATAAATGCAAACCGAGTCAAGCCGACTCGGGAGGTGGCAGTATGCACCTTAAAGTTGTTTGAAATCCGCCAAAAAACCGAGAGAAGAAGAAGAAGAAGAAGAAGCCGACTCCGAGCTGTCCGACTTCAGGCGAGCTTTTTGAGACCTCCCCCGGCTGCGATCGGCTATTCTCGTCTACTTTCGAGGCGAGCCGCAGCTCGTCTCAAACAAGCCTATTGACTACCTGATTCTGATCAGCTGTCTGGTCTCCGGCCAAGCTACTCCCATCACTCCAGCAGGCGGCGCCCTAACCACACCCCGCCGCCACAAACACACTACGAAAGTGAAAACCCCAAAAAGCCTAACAGGGCCCCTTTTAGACTTAAATTGGTGGATGGGTTTTGTACAGGATATTTTCACTCACTCTAAAACTTGCAACTTCCTATTTAAAAAAATAAGAGAAATGTAACCAAAAGACATGACATGTTTATTACTGTGAAAATAACCTTTCTGCACAATGGATAAATTGTATGTACTGTACTACTAATATACCAAGTAGTTTAAAAGGAAGGATAGATATTCAATTCAATCTTTATTTCAGACTCAAGGTCCATATCACATACAAAATGACAAAATACACAACAATAAATAAGATTAAAAAGCTAAAATCAGTCAAATTACAGCTAGCCACACATATATGCTCACTGTCTGTAGAGGCTGCTGCGCCAATGTCTCCAAATCATGGAAGAGAACCGAGTAGAACTCTTCACAGGGTTAATTAAAATCGAGATAACATGATTGTGACATGTAATGTAATTGTCTGACTCCTCTAGGCGACACATTCATTTGTACATTACATTTCTTAAAAGGGCTTGACAGGTAGGTACCCCCAAGTTAACAAACAGCTGGCTGGCACTGTGCCATCGTGGTACCCTCACCAGCAACCGTATAGCATCCTTGTATGCAACTTTTAGTTTTTGCATGCTGCTAGCCTTGTAGTTACTCCACAGGTGAGCCGTGTACAATGGTGTGCAGAAAGCTTTAAAAAGTGATACCTTGACATCTACAGAGCACTTGTGAAATTTCCGCATTAATATGTTTGCCTGGGCATACAGTTTGCAGCGTTGTCTATGGATGTCTTTGTCATCTGTGAGATCATCAGAGATATAATGACCAAGGTACTTAATCTCACTGCACACAAGAAGAATGTTGCTACTGAGAATACAATTAGGAAATACAGCCTTTTATCCTCTTTACTTCGCACAATCATGATGCAACTCTTCTTGGCGTTATACTTAATATTAAAATCAATGCCATACTGGGAACAAATCCTCAGAAGCTGTTGTAAGCTTGCACTGTACGGGGAAAAGATGATTAAATCATCTGCGTACATAAGGTGGTTGACAACAGTATCACCGATGACACAGCCAGTTTTACACAAGTTCAGTTTCCTAGACGGATCATCAATGTACAGATTAAACAACAAGGAAGATAAAATCCCACCTTGCTTGACCCCATTACCAACATAAACATTTTCAGACACAGTATTGCCCCACTTCACCTGCATAGTCTGATGTGCATACCAAAAGGCTAAGATCCTTATTATGTACTTGGGTACCCCTCTTTGGCACATTTTTCAAATAATTTGAAATGATCCAGTCTATCAAATGCCCTAGAGGCATCAATAAAACACAGAAACATGGTGGAATTTTGGCTTCTATATTTTGCTATAATGTCTTTTAAAGCAAAAATACACATATCTGTGCCGTGTTTTCTTTAAAACCAAACTGGTTGTATACCTTTCCAGTTGATCCAACATCATTTTCTCCAGCACTTCAGAGAGAATGCTAGCTAAAGCAATAGGTCTGTAATTATCAATGCCATTAATTTTCCCAGCTTTATCCTTGATGACTGGCACAAGTAGCACAGATAACATGGAAACTAAGACACCATGATTAAGGAAACCAGTAAGACACAGAGCAAGAAGAGGAGCAAGCTTAAGACTGGCATATTTTAAGTGTTCAGCTGAGATGACATATGACAAGCATGATCATTTCTGACGTGGAGCTAATCTAAACTAAACATTGAATACTGCTTTATATTCCTCCATCTTGTGACTGTGTAACTCCCTCTCTTGTATATCAGCATGTGAAGGACACTGTTCAGGAACTAATTGTACCAAATGCTCTGTATGTGATGACTACCTCCATTATTACAAGGATAATAAATACATGGATCCTGATTATTGAAGCTCAAGCCGGTGACGAGTGATATTTTCCTAACAATTAGCAGGAAAACACCTACCGCAAACTCAGAGTGAGTGTTGGGGGGGGCGGACCCCGTGCACGCTGTCCTGTCCCTCCGGAGCCTCGGTCAGGGTGAGTCTTTCTTATGGACGTCCATGCACAGACCCAGCGCCACATCGCACACCAACAGCAGCCGAGAGCCGTCTGTCTCGCTGGGCTTGGAGTATTTCAAACTGGTGCTGTGGATAAGGAGAGAGTGGAGAGTTTTAGATCAGGGGTGTCCAATATGGCCCGGGGGCCAAATGCGGCCCCCGGACCATTTTGAATCGGCCCTCAGCAAATTCAAAAAGTATAATGGAATATGGTCCACAAATGAAACTTGTGCTTGTCTTGTATTGTATTGTACTTCTTAAAGATACATGTAAAATATTACACAGTAGTTTTCATGTGTTAATAAAAACACTTTTCAAATAAATTCAGTCAATTAAAGTTGGAAACATTTTCTAACATATCTTAGTTGTTAAGAAAAAAGCCCAATGACTTATTTACATAACAAGCATGAAATACACCCTTCCTATTTCTCCTTATTATAATCAATCTTCTGTTTTAAGGGATGAGCTGCCAACACTCACATTTGATTGATTTTGCTCATTTATAACTGAACTTACGAGGTAATATACCTCTAATGAGCGGCCCAGCCCTTAGTATGTTTTTCTGTATGTGGCCCTCGGTGAAAAAAGTTTGGACACCTCTGTTCTAGATACAATTAATTCTCATAGTCGCAATCGTTTCAATAAATTCTGTAATGTTTTAGGCAATTCAAGAGTAGTATATAGAAGTAGATTTATATTTCCTAACAGACTTGATTTCAGATGTTCCACTTACCTCAGGTCATCACTAAAATAGATTCCACTGCCCAGATTACCAGCGTCTGTTCTCTCAATCTGCTCCACTCGGACACGGGGCAGCAGCAGATCACTAAAGAGAGGGTAAACATTGTTAAAGTTAAAAAAATCCAAGACCAAATAAGATTTCTTAGTTGTCCATTTGAAGACCTTCACTATACTGTACCTGTCTGCAGTACAATATCATCAAATATATCACGTTGCTAAAGCTACGCTCCACTGCAAGCCATTTTAGGCTAATTATTTTATTCAATTGTTGAGTAAAAGACTTATTGAGTAAAAGAATTCAGACTGAAGCATCCTTTGTGCATCAGTCAATCCTCACAGTAAACACAGAGCTAAATCCCAGATCAAATGCACGCTAAAGGGTCTTTGAGCAGGTTTTCTCTCAGTGATTGTGCTGTTATATTAAATTTGTTTTTGTTTTTCATGGATTGCGTTTTCTTGATATTTGTCTATATTGATGTTACACATGGAGCTGCTGTGATGCAAGTCAGATTTCAGACTTGATCTGACCAATAAACTATTATCGTATCGTAAGTGCTCAATTCAGATTAATTGCTTGTGTGTGTGTGTGTGTGTGTGTGTGTGTGTGTGTGTGTGTGTGTGTGTGTGTGTGTGTGTGTGTGTGTGTGTGTGTGTGTGTGTGTGTGTGTGTGTGTTTGCATTTGAGCAAGTACAAAAACTTGTGGCTGGTTTAAACTGAGAAAAAATACAAAAACGAAATAAACGAATGAAATACAATTCTCATTTAGAAATAAATAACTTAACAGACATGAACTGAACATTACAACTGCTGAACAACATTGGAAACAGCAGTTATTTTTCTTATCATTATGAGCTGCTATAGAGTTGGGCAGGCTCCCATGTGTCCTCCCACTTCTTGCCACTGCAAAACACACATAAAGAACAGTTGAATAGATATTAATATGTCATGCTATAGTAGTAGTATTTGTGATGCTTAATCAGCCAAGTAAGTCAATTTAAAATAGGATTTGAAACACTGCATCAGTGTATAAACCATTTGCTTCCAGTACAACACATACATGTCATTAAGGAAGAACTTACCACTCGGAGCATGGTGCCCACCTAATTTGTACTTCTTCACTTTGCTGAAAGGCATGACATGACAAGGACGCAAATAGTAATGAGTACTTTCCAAAGTTAGGTGATACAACTTTACAGAACATTATTGATACCATTTATAGACCATGAATAAGGTTAGATTTCTACACATAAACGATACTAACAGACAACAGCATCTGAAACCAGAGAGACAGAAGAATCCACTATCGTACCAGTATGGAGCAGCTTCTTTAAGACTGGGAGTTTCCTACAACAAAAGGTTATAAGGTGATGCAAAACGTAGTCCTGTAATGCTTACAATGACAACAAAAGGTGCAGTGTCGAGCATGGATTGAGGAACCTCACCGCTCCATACATGTACGATAGTGGATACTTGTGTATCCAGAGGCGGTTATATGTTAGTATCGTTTGGGCTCTGTGCAGATATCTCACTGATGGTCTGTAGACGGTACCAATAATGTTCTGTACGTTTTTATGTTATTTAACAAGAAAAACAAAAAGGAAGAAATTAGAACATACTTACATTTAAAACTCTTCTGTCCACAATGCTTTCATACAAGAAAACCTTCTGGGTCCTGTGTTTCCTGCATTCTAAAAATAAAAAACACAATTTTAATAATTAGGTAATAAGTCTTCCAAACAATCATTTAAAAAAATGTATTTAGTATAGTGCACATCGAACCTCTTCGACTTTTTTTGGAAGGTGGAGGCTGGGAGGAGAGGGGGCATGGAGGAGGTGGATGAGAAGAGAAGGGGGAGGGAGGAGGCTCTGGCTCTGGCTCTGGCTCTTGCTCTGGCTCTGGCTCTGGCTCTGGCTCTGGCTCTGGCTCTGGCTCTGGCTCTGGCTCTGGCTCTGGCTCTGGCTCTGGCTCTGGCTCTGGCTCTGGCTCTGGCTCTGGCTCTGGCTCTGGCTCTGGCTCTGGCTCTGGCTCTGGCTCTGGGGGGCTGGTGGAATGTTTTCCACCGGGGTTACAGGACGAGCAGAAGTTGTCCCAGCTTGTTGTGCAGCAAACCACACTGCAAATGTTGAAAATAATACAAGGGAACATTTACAGAATTAATTTGAAGGAAGACTTATTTTTGGCCTTACTTGCAAGAAATTAATAACATTCATTGAATTTCCCTCGTATTATAATTCAATCAGGTAGTTCTTAAGTGAATGAAATTCAGGTAGTGTGAAAATAATGTTTTTAAGCTGCTGACAGTAGACATATTGCTATGTTTCTCATATCAGTGTTAACGCAACAACTTATCGTATTTATTTAAGACCATGATCATAATGAAAATGTACCAGCTTCTCTCATTAAACTAGAAATAATTTAAAACGTGCAGATAAATACATTACATCTGTAATGAAACATGGTGATAAGACTTTTTACAGGTTGTTGCCGGGTATATTTTTACAGAGAACCACGTGGGTCTCACAGAAGAAAAAATAGGCATGACTTGTGCTGCTCATGTGGAAACTGTGGCTGCTCTGACATGTTTCTATGGATGCCCAGATAAAAAGCATAAGCCATAATGCTAAGCACACGTGCAGCTTAGGCATCATGTGTGTCCTGGACATTAGGGTGCTAGGTAGGATTGTCATGATATCTAATTTCATTGAATGTCTGTTGCCTCAACTCGTCTCTCGAGGTGTCTCCTCCTCTTCTCCCCATCTCATGTGAGAGGGATTAAGACATGAAGAGAATAGGCAAGAGTTACAAACTGGGAAATCAGAGCAGCCTCATATCTTTATGATGCCTGCAGAGATGGGTTTGTATTACGGGCACGTGCATAGCATAGCTTGTTAACTACGGGTGAGTAATGTCGACATTTGCCTTCAATTTAACCCTTTAAATATTTTTGTATAACACATTTCAAAATAACGTATGTGGTCCAAAGTGCTGTACTGGCTTAAAACACAATACAAAATAAAGAAATATGCATACAGGCAGTCATTTCCTGGATAAATCCATCTTCTCTCAGTCCATGCATGCGCTGTCGTAGCGCACTCACCACTCCAGTGCCCCCTTCGCACTTGCCTTCTCACTTTGGAGAGCTCTGGCTATGGTCTCGCATGGTCCAAAAAGAGCCTCACAGCACAAAAGGCCAAAGTATGTTTTGTCTTTTGTGGCTTGTTTGTATAGACCAGATACTTTTGCCCGAGTATCTCCCCTGACTGTCTTGTCTTGCTTAAGCATCTTCAGTGTCTGCAAAAGGGCTGTATATGAGTAGACAACCCGTGAAATCGCCCTTGTGCCTACAGCCCACCGAGTCGGGCATAATGACAGCAAGTTGCAACCCGCCTCATCATCACCAAACATGGACTGGAACAGCGTCTTGCGCTTTGATGACTCCCCGACCACCACTGCGCCGAGACGCTTCTAGGACGCTTATGAGCCGCTCAGAAGCGTCCCAGAAGCGTCTCGGCGCTGGGCTCCGCTCAAAATAGGATTCAAGTCTATTTTCGACGCGACGTGAGGCGTTGCATAGCGCCGGGCAGGAAGTGGACCGGTCAGAGCATCCAGTCAATCCCCAAAATAAACTAATTTTGCAGACCCTATCCCTCCGTAGTCTTTCAAGTAGGAGGAGAAATGCCAGCGTTCTCCTCCGGTTTACAGGCACTGTGTAAATTATATATAGAAAGATTATGATGATGAATGCATTTTTTTACACAAAAATACAGCAGCAACACATCTTTGATTCATGTTGTTTATAACTGGAATATTACAATTATCATTAACTTTGTCTGTACAAAGTAGCCTGTCCAGGAAATATGCCCAAATCAACAAAAACTGCGAGCCAGCACGGAGGAGGCCGGACCAAAACCGTGGCGCAGCCGTGACGCGACGCAGACGGACCCGGTGGAATCGAGGGATTACCCCTAGATTCCACCGGGTCCGTCTGCGCCGCGTCACGGCTGCGCCGCGGTTTTGGTCCGGCCTCCTCCGGCGTCATAGAGTGGCGAAGTCCCTCCCCTTCCGGTGGACCTCCATGGGACCTTATTTCGGAAAAATTATGTATTGAAGTCAATGGAGAGAGAAAGATTATCTTTCGATCCCGTTTGAATTGTGCCACGAATTACACATATGATGTTTGTCAATTTAAAAGATAATTTTGCAAGTCAAAAAAAAAAATGTGTCGTAAAACTGTGAAGTAACACATTTGTTTGTGTGAAACGCTCAATGAACTACATCTCTGGTCAACAACACACGTCACCAAGATGGCCGTCACTACTGTCTTGTCAACAAAACGATTGACTACCCTCACTATCACCACAATGAAACACGTCCTGAAGAATGTCATGCAAAGCTGCCTGCCTGCCTTCCTTTGATTCTCTCTGAACTGCCTGGTCGTTTTAATGTTTAATGTCAACCATTTGTGCAGATAGCATGAAGTAGAGAAGATCGCTAGCGTTAGCGTTAGCATTTCTCCCCCGGGCTTAAATGGTGTATTATAGAATGATCACACCGGTGACAGTACTCTTCAAAGGGTTCACGAAATATGACTACTACTCTTACTGTTTAACATTTTGGGTTACTTAATGTTACTTCATGTTAAGGCTAATACAAATGACAAGGCTGTAATGCTAACTAACGTGCTAGCTACTAGCTAGCTTGATCCACACACTCCTCTTTCATCAGACGGGAAGCGAAAGAACGAGCAAGACCCATTGCTGGTATAATAACAACCTGGTACTAAGCACACAGGCATCTTGTGAAAGTTATCTTATCTTAGCCAGCGCCATATAGATAGATTCTATCTATATGGCGCTGATCGTATATATACGGTATTATACGTATATCGTAGTGTCTCAATTGTGACATCACTTACGCGACTCTGGGATTTGTAGTCTTTCTAGTTGCGTATTTTTCATAGTCTTATTTTTCAACAGTTTTACGACAAACTGTGACTTTTTTGACATGGAAATGATTTTTTAAGATTGACAAACATCATATGTGTAATTCATGGCACAATTCAAACGGGATCGAAAGATAAGTTTTCTCTCTCCATTGACTTCAATACATTATTTTTCCGAAATAAGGTCCCATGGGGCGGAAGTAGATGGGCGTGACTTCGCCACTCTATACCCTACCAGGCGCGTTTCAGAAGCATTTCAGAAGCGGAGCGTCTTGCCTGCCGGCTCGCAGTTTTTGTTGATTTGGGCATATTTCCTGGACAGGCTACTTTGTACAGACAAAGTTAATAATAACTGTAATATTCCAGTTATAAACGACATGAATCAAAGATGTGTTGCTGTATTTTAGTGGTAAAAATGCATTCATCATCATAATATTCTATATATAATTTACACAGTGCCTGTAAACCGGAGGACAACGCTGGCATTTCTCCTCCTACTTGAAAGACTATGGAGGGATAGGGTCTGCAAAATTAGTTTGTGTGTGTGTATATAGAATGGGGAGGCTGTGGCGCAGTGGTCTAGTGCGTTGGTGTTCGGCTCAGAGGAGCACAGGTTCAAACCCCACTGCACTCAGCATGTCGTTGTGTCCCTGGGCAAGACACTTCACCCCAAATTGCTCCTGTGGGTATTGTCCACAGTATATTGAGTATGTATGCTTTGGATAAAAGCGTCTAACAGGTAACATGTAATGTAATGGAGGAGACATTTGATTGGCTATATAGAACAAAGTACGAATCGGGTCACCGTCAGGGGAGTCTCAAAAAACCCACACATGAATGCACAGCGATCCATGCACAGAAAGCGGGTTGTGTTTGCAGGTGCAGCGGTTTTAAACGGAAAACAAATATGTGTGGATCAAAAATACATATGTAAAACTTTTTTCTGTGTAAAACTTTTATTTACATGTAGCCTATATGAGGAAACGGAAAACATGCGACACAACTCTCTGAACAACACAACCCTCTGATGCGTGTGTTGATAGCTTGGCACGCCACTTCCCTGGAACCGTTGCTGCTTCCAGTGTTTCCTCCTGAAGTCTTTGATCACTACCCAGTCACCGGGCTTGAAGTGGTGTTGTGGTGCATCAGCTGGCGTCTGCAGTACGGCTTTCCCCTGAGAGTGGATAGCTGAGAGGGAGACTGAAAGACTTATACAGTAGTTCAACAAAAGGTAACTTAAATTGTCTCAACTTTCAGAAACTAAAATTACATTAACAGAATAATATTCTTTATATCTGTGCCAGTTCGTCTTGTGCCTTGGGCCATCAAGAGAGCCAGCTTTTCACGCCAACAAATATTTGTAGCTGCTTTCACAATGATGACATGCTATTCTCTTTTATTAACCAGTAAAATAGATCTTTACAGGATCAGAATATTTTGAATATTATTAATCTTTATGGCTTTGTAAGATTATATGTCTCTATTTAACACAATGGACATGATTATCACATTTGTTTCAGTCTTACATTTTTATTGTCACTGTGCTTTTTAATATTTTCATATCAATAAAGTTAGTATTTCCTGATCATCTTCTTCTTTTTTTTTATGTAAAATGACCTGTGACTTCCTCAAATGATGTGTTACTTCCTCAAATGTGTGACTTCCTCAAAAATATAAAGCATTTAGAAATTCAAACCAGCAACCACACTTTCCCCAGTCACATACTTCAGGATACTTGCTGCAGAGCTGACCTTCTAGGAAAGAGTTGGCATTCCCATGAGCAATGGAGAAAATCTATGACAATGCTGTTGATGTCAAAACCCTAAGCTCAAGCTCATCAACAATACAAGAAGGTAAGAGTGTCAGACAGAGTGCACTGTGGATTTTGGATTTACTGTACTTTTTTTTACTCCCTGGTCTTCTCTGTGTTCAGGTCCCAGGAGACTTCTCAGAGCGTCTGTTCTCGGTCTGGGGCTGCTGAGTGTTTTCCTGCTGGCTGGACTCATCGGCCTCGCTGTCCACTGTGAGTCTTTCTTTTAATATGTTTAATAATTTCATTTTGAACGTGTGATTTTAAGGAGCAATATTCTGCTCTGAAAGATGCACATTTGACCAAAACATCCATAGTTTTTCTACTTTTCTCCTAGGGCCAAATTAGGAAAACATTAATTTTGGTTTGTGTCAGTATGATTGCATCAGGTAATTTAAGAAACATCTATTTTCATTTCAGATCATAACTCAGTAGGTGTTAGAGATCAGCGGATCAACCAGCTGGTGGACCGACTTCAGAGTTTGATGGGTAAGGGTCAGTGCTTCATGTGGGGATTTGCATAGGGCTCGGTGTGTGTGTGTAAGATATCAATTATCATAATATGTTTTTACAAAATACCTCGATATTGATATTCTAAGGCTGACTATTGATCCTTTCATAAAATAGTTACACAATGACACTTTTCATTAATGATAATCAAGAATTTGTTTTTAATGACTTTGTGTTGAGTGATTTAATTTATAGTTTCTTTTATTTTTCTTCACCCACCATATTTATATTTCTCTGTAAACTATGCTTATATAATTTAGATATTTGCAGCATAATAATAATAATAATAATATAATAATAATAAAATAATAATATAATAATAATAATATAATAATATAATAATAATAATAAAGGATAACAAGGTTTCAAACCAATTTAGAACTGTTGCCGAAAGTCAGACCCAGTTTTCCAGTCGGTCTAGTTACTAACACCGAGATGTTGCCACTGTCTGTGTTTAAGTGGATGTCATTGAAGACTTTAACAAGATCAGTCTCAGTGCTGTGGTGCCTGACTAGATCACATCCAAACAGTTATTTAAATCCCAAAAAAGAGAAGCAGTTGTTCTGCAATGAAATGTGTGATCTCTTTTGATCCCTCTAAAAATGCTTAATAAATATGTTTTTCATTATTATTACAAAAGTGACATATAATGCACTCAAGAGTTCCATATTTCAGCAGTTAAAGCAGTAAATCAACAAGATCTTAAAACTTTTACAGCAAAAACATGTCCTGAAGGATGGAGGATGTTCGGTTGTTCCTGTTATAACCTCTCTACTGAGAAAGCTTCTTGGGAACAAAGCAGAGACAACTGCAGAGCCAGAGGAGCACATCTGGTGACCGTAGACAGTAATAAAAAACAGGTAATGTGTGCTGCTAACACTTGTGATTGTATAACTCCTGCTTTTATCAATCAATAATGTTTTTATTGTACATATACTAGCAAATGTGTCTATCAGCTATAATGATTACGTCACAACAATGGTGTTAATTACATATTTCTGAGCTAGTAAAAAGGGAAAAGTTATCTGAATGTTGATGTCCATCCCAGTAAACTGCATTTTTAATATGTGAACAGGAATTCATCTCTAGCATGATCAAGGAAGCACTTGGATTGGTTTGAGGACAGAGAAGAGGAGGGGACCTGGACATGGGTGGATGGATCTCCACTGAATCTGACGTAAGGCTTTACTTTGGTTTTAAATACAGACGCTGGTTTATGTTGTGACCTTTCTAAATGTTTCACATGTTTCTGTAATGGGAGTTAACACAACACACAGGATGCATTTAAACGTAGGGTCTGCCCCTTTCACCAGAAGATTCATTTGGGTGTTAAGAAAAGAACATGGCTGTATTACTTATAGTTATTTGTATTTGATGTCCAATCTTTTAGTTCATCTTGTTTTCCTGTAATACCTGTTAGGTTTGGGACGAAACACAGCCGGATAATGGAGAAGGGGATCGAAAGATTGGCGAAGAGGACTGTGTAAACATCAGTCCCTCCGCCTGGTGGAACGACGGTCCTGTGAGGACCATCTGCATTGGATCTGTGAGAAAGAAGCTTAACATTGGTGTCTGTTTGGATACTAAACATGCAATCATGCTTTTACAATTTAGTTTAAATCGAGTTATTTAAAACTATACAAAATGTCTGATTTCATAATAAGAATTACTTTGCTCGAATTGATAATCACATTTAGTGTTTTTGTTTAGGATTAATATCAGTAATAAATAAATAGTAATTTAATTAGTTTTTGCCAACTTTTGTTTGCCTCAATTAAATTAGTATTTGTATTAATCCTTTTACATATCTTATGTAACGTTCTTATGAACTGGAAAGTCAGAAAGCCCAACTGCTTCAATTGAAATAGATGGCTGGAGGACTTCCTAAACATCTTCAGTATGGACGAAGCTGCTTTCTCCCTGTTATATTTGGTTAAGCCAGACAACAGGCATTTGGATAAGATAAGGGCTTTCCTGGACTCAAACCATCTCGGCTGCCAATAAAAATATAATAATTATAATAATATTAATTAATAAATAAGAGAAATAAGCTATGAACAAACAGAAAAATAATGGTAATAATAATGAAAGAAGTGAAATTAAATGGGAAATTATTTATTTGACTATTTATCTATTTATTTATTATGATAAATGTTTTGTTTTATAATAATAATGAGGAAACAATGAAGTATATCTATATTATGCATGTATAAATACAACGCCATATGCATCATTAAATGTAACTGACACTGTAATCCCCCCACCCTTCATGTTATTGTCCTGTTCTGTTTGAGTGTTTGAGCCATGTCTTGTCCATATGTTTTTGTCTTTGAAAATGTCTAATAAAATATAAATGTTAAATCTTTTACATATCAACATAAAAACAGCTTATTAAAAAATCTGCTGATAAGCCCACAGTTCCTGAAAGTTATAATATTGAAGGTGCTTAATGAGCAGAATATGATAAAATAAAAAAACTGTCAAACATTATTGAATAATTCAGAAATATACAACAATACTCTAGTCTCAGCATTGGTCTAACTTGTTCAAATGTGTAAAATAGCCTGTGTGTTATACAGTATGTTTCCTAACAATGACCTCTTGTGGCCATGTGAGTACAAATCTATTGCAGGTATTTAACATTCATAGGTACCAGCCACTTTGTACATACTGTAAAACTAGTGCTGTCAATTAATACAAAATGTATGTATGTTTATCACAATAATAATCTGGGACTTTAACTGCAGGATTTGCTCATGTTTCATTTAAAAGTAAACTGCCTTTTATTTGAAGTTAATTACAGACTTTAGTAAATGGGCAAATTAGATGGCAACTTTCTTTGAGCATGCATACAAAGATAAAAACCGTAAAATATTGTGGGTGTATTACATGTTCTCTGACAAGATAAAGCTCTTCTTTATTTAACACAATGGAATTGATTATCTCACTTGTTTCAGTCTTAAATCTGTATTGTCAATGTGCTTTGGCAATAGTGTGTTTTAAATGTGGGCATGTCAATAAAGCTTATTTGAATTTGTCTTGACTCTCAGCGTGAGAAAAAATCAAACATTTCCTTATATCTTTGAGATAGATGTATAGATAATTATCTGGTACAGTTGCTAGGATACCTTTAGCACTTAGAGGTGTGACGTATTGATGGTGTTTTGTTTTGTTTTATCCTCTACGCTATTGCCATTTTCCCAGACATCAGACATCATATTTCAAACTATCTAGATGAAAATATTGATAGGGCTGTTTTTAAGACCTTGCAGCTCTGGGTCTTAGCAGACCCTAGGATCCATGCTCAGTTCCATGCATGGAAAACGTTGGACAGCTACCTTAGGTGCTTGGTAACACAGATGGCAGTCGCACTCTTTTTTCTCTTTTTCTGTTGTCACATGTGTTATCATTATTTTCAGTTTACCCGTGCAGGGTTAAGTATGGATACACTGTTGGAAAATACAAGAAAGGTGATAGAAATTATGTACACAGGTTTAGAAGCTCTAAAAGGTGCATTTTTGAGAAGTGATTGGAGAACTATGTGTAAAGGAGAGTTGTTACACACAGAAAACAACAGAATTTAAACTATGAACATTAATATATTTCACTAATAGTTAATGGCCTAAATAAAACTACCCAATTAAAAAAGTGCTTACACAAATGAAACATCAAGGTGGAGATATTGTATTTATGCAAGAAACACATCATCAAAAGTACTGTGTGTGTGTGTGTGTGTGTGGTGTGTGTGTGTGTGTGGTGTGTGTGTGTGTGTGTGTGTGTGTGTGTGTGTGTGTGTGTGTGTGTGTGTGTGTGTGTGTGTGAGAGAGAGAGCGAGAGAGAGAAAAAGGAGAGAAGGTTTTACTGACACTAACAGATTTGGTTCTCCAACACACTGACGATACAATATAACAAGAACAAAAATAAATCTTGTTGAGTACTAACAAATTTGTATTTGACCGTTGCCCTTGATAATTTACATGTACCGTCTCTTGCAATAATGAGGGATTAAAATGTAGGAAAAAATTCATAATAATTAGGCAATAAGAATTAAAGCTTCAAGCAGCGATGATCGGGACCTCACTTGGGCTGCTCGATTAAGGCAAAAATCTTAATTAAGATTATTTTGGTCAATATTGATATCACGATTATTAAATACGATTATTGT